>NC_034409.1:81008377-81093051 GCF_002078875.1 Numida meleagris
CGAGCCCCCCCGCTATTGGCCGCCCGCTGCCCCGGCCCCTCCCCGGCGCGGAGGCGGGGGGTGAGGGACCCCCTTCCCTCAGGGCCCGGCCACCTGACGGCGCAACGGCCCAATGCCGGCGCGGGATGGGCGGGGCCGCCGTGACGTGACGGCACCTGGCTTAAAGAGACAGCGCAACAGGTGGCGGCCGCGGCAGCGCCCGTTGAGGGGAGGCAGGCGGGTATCCCTCCGCACCCCGCGGGAGCGAAGGGCGGCGGACCTACAGGGAACGGCCCAGGGGAAGGGGAGAGCCGCTGAGGGAGGAAAGGGCTAAAAGAAGGTAGGGTTATCGATATTACAGAACAGCAGGGAGGGGAAGGGACCTCCGGAGATCATCTGATCCCACCCTCCTCCTTCCTGCTCCGTTAATTCATTTTAGAAATACTCGTCCTTGAAGATGGTGACTTGTTGTTACAGGCTCCACCTGTCTGAAACAGCATGTAAATACCCTGTGGGTGTGAAACCACTACTTGGCCCCTCTCCTCCAAAGCACTTCTGGCTGGCCGCGGCTCAGGCTGACGCCACTAGGACTCCTCCGGCACAGAGGCAGCACTGCTGAGGAGCTTCCCCTTCCTCCAGTAACCAGCAGCACGGCTGCTCTCCAACACGGTCTGCCCCCCACAGATCCTGCCGTGAGCAGGGGGCTGGCAGTGAAGGCCGGTCACCGAGCTACAGGAGCGCAGAGCCCAACTTACTTCTTCTAGAAAGCTTTATTCCATGAAGCTTTTGAGCCAAAATAGGAAAAAAAAAGAAGTCCAAAGATGGTTACAGTCCCTACTCCACAAGTCCTTAAACACACATCTTCTGTTCTGAGGTCCTGACTTGCAAGCTGCTGCAGGCATTAACTCTCAGTCTTGCTGCTCTGTGTCTTGTTCAAGTGATCAAAGCTTCTTTGGAGCATGGAAAGGGAGAGCTTGAGCTGTGAGAAGACATAATTGGGGAGCATGATGTGTTAAGTCTGTCTGCTGCAAGGGTCAGGAGCATCAGAAAAAAAAAATCATGTCTCCCTGCTTCTTTAAGGATTCCATGTGATTTCCTCCTCCCTCTTCCTATAGAGAGCTTAAGGGTTGCTGTAGCATGCTTTCCTAACGGCTACCCTCTGTACAGTCTATAATTACTAACAGTACAGCGTGATAAATCTTAACACCCTACTAGACAATAGTGTGGAAAATAATCTGCCCCACTCACTCATTTTTAGTCACAGCTGATGTTCATGGAACATCAACTTTCTGATTTTCATACCCAGCCCTCCCCGTGCATTTTGATGCACAGGATGCAATTAGATTACTGGCAACTCTCAGGAAACCAGGTAACAGAACAGTAATGCGTCACGACTTCCCAACAAGTTACTTGGGATGAAAAAGGTGGCTGAGATCTCACTCCATCTTTTAGAGGTCTTCATGCCATGCCTGCATTCAAAACGGCTAACACTTCAGAATCTGGAATCGTTTGGGTAGTAGGCAAAGAAACCCAAAAGGGCACAGAAACCAGGAAATTCATTTCCACAGTGAAGCAGCCAGCATTGGAAGCATTTGAAGCTGGGATCAAAATGGTTAACAGATTAATAGCATTTCTGTGTGCAGAGACACATCTAAATGAGAAATAGAAAAAAAGAAGTGTTTTTCTCTATCCTCCTGTAGTGTGTGGGAGAACACAAGAGCCAACTGCTGATGGATAGAGGTACATGTGAACTCCCCCACAGCTTTCCTGATCTAATAATTTCTTCTGTCACATTTTGAGATTTAATAAAAGAACTAAAACCCAGAATATTCAGGTTGTAAATACAAACAATGTATGCATTTACTGTCCTTTACTTGCTCAGCTGCAGTTTCAGCCAAGGGGTTTAAAGCTGTCTCAACTCTAAAACCAGAGACTCACAGCAGCACCCCGCAACTTATCTGCAGTTTTTATTCAGTGTTTGTACTACAAAAAGAACCTGGAAATGTAAGTCACTGGCAAAACGGATTAACTCCATAGCTATGCAGCCTCTCAGAAATAGATAGTCTGGGGAATTTATTCAGAAGCATTTCACTGAAGATTTAGGTGGCTTTCTGATGCCAAGATTAAACAAAAGCTCTCACCAACATCTAGAAGGATATTGAAGAGGAAAAGCCCAGATAAGCCTGCGTGAAGAAACCCAGTGGTGAGGAGAGCAAACAGTTATGTTCTGAGTCTTGAGTAAACAAGATCTGTTTTGAATTATTCCAGTCTTTGCTTTGTCATGATTCAGAACCGCATCAACGGACCTCATCAATAGAGGCACTTCACAGGTATAAGAAAACTGATACGAACATTTAATTTCAGTCCAAAGAAAGAGCCGTCATGAGCGTTTCCTTTGCACCAAATTCAAGCTTATGACAAAATTGAGGCCAAGGAAGCATGGACTTCAGTTAGCATCAGAAAATATTAAAACAAAAACTATTCTGGCATAAAGGAAAAATCTTGAGCCGTTGGAGAATGAGAGCATCACAAGGAAAGCTGGGCAGACTTACCTGCTCAAGCATTTCAATTGAGTCTCTTAGTACTCCCTTCACATGTTTAACCTGTTCCTTATCATACTGAGGGATCTCCTCTTTCGATCCCATTTCTGGAGATACACTGGAAAAGATTGAGACTGCATCAGAAACATGCAACAAGCACCTCTGTGCCTCTTGATCCAAATGGAATTGCTCTGTTACCGTTACTCTGACATTGCCAAAAACATTTTTCCAAAAGCCACAGAAAGAGGTGTCAGTAGTTGATTTTCAGTTCCTGTTGATTTGAAGATACTGCCTCAGACCTTTGCAGACAACGATCACCAGGAACAAGTGTGCTCACGTTATGCCTACAATCTTTTCATAGAAAGCTGCTCTACTCATTTCTGAGATCTTCGCTACGTGAGGTCACCACACTGTCTCCATACTCAAGACCAAGTTTAGTTTGTTATTTATTTGCCTATACTACACGCATAACAAGAAGCAACATCTGAGCCTATTCTATGCGTTTGAAAATAAAAGGAAGTTGGAAGGGGAGAGGGAATTTTGCAAAAAAAAAAAACCAGAAGCTAAGAAGCTAAATGAATCTCTAACATTATATTTGAGATCATGCTGTTCACACAGGATGAAGCAAGTAATTCAGTTCTGCGATCAGCAGTACAATATTCACAGAAGACTAGTCACGAGAAGGTGATAAATGCAAGCTAAGGTTAACACTCCCCCCCCCCAAAAAAAAAACAAGGAAAAACATTTTTCCTTTAACAAGGAAGATGCAGTCAGACACGTCACTAGATATCAGCATAGACCACAGAAGAGCAACAAGTGGCAGCAGCTTTTGAAAACTCATCAAGATTCATTGTCTGAAATTTATTTCCATCAGATTCTGCAATAAACTGAGGCAGAACAAAAGCTAAGATTGTGAATTCAACTTACTTCAGAGAGCTCTCTTCCTGAAGCTGGACATGATAGAGGGACTGAGCTGCATGCTCTATCTTTGACAGCTTGAGAAACAGTGTTATATTTAGCAAAACCAAGAGCAGCAAACTGTAGAGAGACCAGAAACATGGTGTCAGACAAGGTTTATATTATTACTGTTACAATGCTACAGAAGGAAGAGCTGGGCTACAGACATCTAGGAAAAGAAAATCCTTCTGGGGCAAAAATAACTGCCCCAGTGCTGTACTGAAAGTAAAGATTTATCCAAACAGTTCTCAGCAGTTAGCTTTAAGTTGTGTAATGCAAACTACAGGAAGTGACAACAGTGCCTCCTCTTGGACCTTTTAGAGGTGGGAATGAATACATTCTAGAAATTTTTTTGTAGGATCAGACATACAGAGACCTGAAAAGTAGGCTAGTTTGACAAATCAGTATTTTAGTTCCGCACGTCCTTTCTGAAAGGAATCCACTCCCTCTTCTACCCATAAACTCCTGTATTTACACTCAGTGTAGGTTAGGATTGGTCATGCTACATGGAACATTAACATGCAAGTGAGTAGGTACAGGCAAATGAAGACCAAGATAAGCTCAAATTAAGCCATGTTTTAATGCAAGTAAGTACTTACAAGACACTCATTACTACAATGATGGTAGTGGTCCTACTAATAGCATCTCTTTTCCTTCCTGTAGGGCATGGAAAAGAAGGTGGTTAAGAAGTACCGAAGAACATTTCTAATGCGTATCTGCATATACAAGTCAGCGCTGAGCATTTTACACAGAACAGTGCAACAGCTTCTGATGGACATAACAGATCACTTGGGTGATCACTGAGTCTCTCCAGAATTCACTCAATGCACCTAGTCATTTCTGTAGCCCTCGCAGACAAGTCAGCTAGACAGTCAGGCTCTTCCATTAGGAATAAGATTCTCTCACTTCAGTATGCTGCAGAGAACAGCTCTAGGATAGGTTGACATCAAACCCAGATAGCCTGAGAATGCTGCAGTCCACCCATTACTAACAGTCATTCAGCACATACACTGCTAGTCACACACATTAATAGAGATGGGGTCTACAATGTGGCTCTCTTCTAATTGTTCTCCTGGCCATATTAGTCTTTCTGCCAAGTAATGTAAAATCAAATTCTCCTGTAACTTGTCTAATCTGAGCCATCTACATTTATATACTGACCTGATGACAGCCTTTGAGAAGGATGAAGAGCTTTTGCTGGTTGTCAGACAGTGGTTACCTAAAGCTAATGACGACAGGAGGCGTGCACATCCTCTCCAAGCTGAGTAGCAGTCACCTACTTAAGCAGGTGAGCAGGTCGATTTTTAAATTTAATTACCTGATCTCCTAAACAGTTCCTTACATTCACATTTCCTGTCCTGTATGAGGGACGTATAGCAAAGCTGTTGCAGCATACACTGAGACATGTATTCACCTTAAAATGTAGAGCAGGAGTGGCAAAATTAAGCTTTCAGGAAGTAAGCTCACCTGGGGAAAGAGGCCACCATATCTGCTGTTGAACCAAATGCTTTCTTACTGCTACACTCAGTATTGTCTTTCCCCTTTAGGGAGGGGCATTTGCTCCTGTTTCAGTTTACAATTCAACTTGTGTTATCAAGTCCACTATTCTCTGGTAAGCATTAGTGCACCAGATGTTTCTCATCTCTTTAGGTGCAGCTAATATTGTACATGCCTGTACAATACAGAGGCTAAGTCTGTCACACTTAGTGGCAAAAGAACTCCAAGAAATGCCTCAGTGACCCAGAAGTTACAGGAAGAGACAGGAAATTGACTCTTTAACGTCACCAAAAAAATGTAAGTATGATGTGATAGGATCAAGAGGTGAGCAATATTTAAAGTTTAATTATCTAATGACTTGGGTGTGCAATTTGAAGAAATTAAAGATAGCAACTTTTCAGCAACTTAGCAAAAATCAGATTACATTTCTCATTCCATCTCATTTTCAATACTATGCAGGTACAGTACAGCATTTTAGAATTTTATTCCCTTTTCATAAAACAGAAGGTAGGATTAAGTCTGATTTCATGACATGTAACAACATAATAGTGACTGGCCTCGCATAAAACAGACCAGGAACACCCAAACAGTCTAAACATTTTCTGTCACGCCAGTTAGATAAAGATGAGAGCGCTATACGCACAAGCGCTAATCTTGCACTATTATAAAGTTAAACTTTCTTGAGCACACCTTACAGAAAATAATGAATAAGAATTCCTACCTATGATGCTACCCTGGGATTCTAGCCCCATGTCACCAGAGGAGTGCTGGGAAGAGCGTTTGGGAAGTGATTCTGCCAGACTCCGGTGTAAAGTGCGTCGTCTCCGTCTCAGGGCAACTAATTTTCCAGAATCTTCTATGGACTGATTAATTGCATACTCCTCCATTAGCAGCTCTGATTCTGTAGTGGAAAAATATGGTTCCTGAACTTTGAAAAGGAATGTTGAAAAGCCTAGCACCAACGACTTAAATTGCAAATGAGATATCTACGGTGGTAGCGAGGAGAAAAAGTGCAACTTCCAGTAGATGAACTTAAGTAATGGACATAAACCACACCCTAACCTACACTGTCCTCTTTGCTACATGGGACTTGTACACTTTTCAGATAAGATCTATATTCAGTCTATGCAGGATTGTTTAATGACATGTTTGGCAGCAGTTGGAAGAACACTTCAAGACACTGTTAGACCGAGATTAGGAATTGTGTTAGACTGTGAGCCAGCAGCCAGAGCTGGCCAGGCTGTTAACAGACATAGCCAAGGAGCCTGCCAAGTGCCACTACTCTTCTTCTCATACCCACAAGCAAGGAAATACTTGTGTTAAAGACAGACAGCTTTTCTCCTGCTCCTCATGCTTCCTTCAGAAAGCAATTGCTGTCAAGGTACACAGGAGTTCTTGGCTACTGGGATTTTTTTTAATTTTTATTTATTTTTACACACCCCAGAATTGACAGGCATATCGATGACAGGAAATTCTTTTGATTGCTGACTTCTTTTCAACCCATTATTTACGGAATCAAGTTTGATATACATGAAAACACACAAAGGAAAAAAGCTAGCCTCCTTACTTCAGTAAAGAGAAGAAAATGCCTCACCAAGTTGTTTGAAGTTCTCCTGTATCCCTCCCCAGGTGTTCTTCTCAATTACAGATTTGACAAGGCCCCAAGGCTGCTTTTTGTACTTCACTTCTGCAGAAACCCTAATAAACAGAATGCAACGGTGAAGAAGGGAAGAAAAAGGAAAAGAAGGAAAAAAAATAGTGCTTGGTTAGGTAGCACAGTGATAGTAGAAATCTCTCATCAGAGGCAAGCCTCTAGCTTACATCCATCACCTGAAATATACCTGAAATACCAACTGGAACTGCCTCAACTTTCAACCTGAGCAGCTCTTACACTGAAGCGAGGCAAGAAACGGACGCGGGCAAAGACAACATATCCAGTTAAAGCCTCAGGAGATCTGAATGTCCAAATCACTGGAAACAAATTTTAAGTTTGTTTTCTCTCCAGGCTCAGAGGGAACAGGGAATTTCTCTTCTGTGAACTGTTCTGATTTTAACAAGCATTTGAAATAGCCTTACGAAGTCCTGCTTTTCACTGTGTACGCACACTCATGATATAATACAAGGGCACAGCAATGTAAGCACGTGAAACTCACCACTACCACCTATGCATCCAGTGCTAAGAACCTACCTTGAGTAGACAAATTAAATTGTCTCTTAGGGAGCACAACAGAGGGGAAGTGACATTCCTGTCTCACTTCCCAGGTTATGCTAGTCAATAATGCTTCTAGAATGGAAAGGTAGTCAGCTAGAACCCTGCAGAGGGCTGCTTCTAACAACTGAATGAATCCCAAAGCTCTTCATAAAGCTAAATGGACAACCACAATCTTTATTTATTAAAATCAAGAACACTAACCTTACTGGAATACACACTTTTCTTCAGCTTTTTCAAATAATCATCTCAATTAACATATGTGTGCCAAGCTCCTACTCTAACAAAACAGCACATTTCAATTAATTTTTGAGCCATTTCAAACAGTATAAAGCCAGCTGTAATACCAGCATGCACATTCTGTTCTATATATGCATGCTCTGAAGATTGTATTCAAACCCTGGCTTTTGCACTTATCCTAGAGTTGTCATGTGTCTCAGATAAAACAAATACAGCCATCAAAAAGGAATGACTCACTCAGTCATTCAGAGTGGCTGTTCAAGGACTTTTCCTTTTTCCACCCAGTGGAGGAAGGAGTCTTCAGTACTTTTACAGCCCAAGATAAGCCAGAAAGAAAATTAAGCTTGCTTACCTTTCCTTACCTTATGTTCTGATGAAGTTTCAGATAAAAGGACTTAAAGAAAAACTACCAAAAATTACATAGTCTGTCACACAAATGCAGCAGACAAGCAACTTCACCACTTCAGGTGTTTTCAACAAATGGGGGAGGAGAAGGAAGTGCATTAAGACTCCTCCATCTACTTGATAGTAACAATGAAGCCTGATTTGGTCAAACAACCTCACTGTGATGATGAGTATGCTTCTCTACCTTCTTGTGAAACCGAGCTCCTCTGCAGGCCCTTAGCAAGGATATCTCAGAAACTTTGTTAAGAAGACATCTGGCATAGTTCCAATTTACCCCACTCACATGACTGCGCTTGAAAATGTAAGGCTGGGCAGAACCAGCCCACAGTCTTGGAGATGAGCTCTGAATCTTGTAAAATCAGTGTAAGAGTTCATGTCTCACTGAATTAATCAGATCCAAGCACAGCAGACATATGACAGGAGATAAGCCAAGCTCCTTTTTTTTTTTTTCAGAAGAGATTTCCAACTTCAATAGAAAACAAACCTTTTCTGTGCTGTAGGCAGATGTTTTGATAAACACATGTCAGCAACCTGCTTCCTCCCCTCCCACTGCACACCACTCAGGCTCACCGTAATCGACATTTGTGACTGGATGTGCGGCTGATGTAGTATCGGTTCACAGTGTAGAAATAATCATGGTAGGGGACATCGTGGGTCAGTACCTCAGCATCCACCTGATAAGACTGACCTTTCTGGCTCTGCTTATGCAGGATCTACCACAAAAGATAACAGAAAGGGATAGGTATATTCACGGAGTCTGATTATTTGGTTTTTTTCTTAATTTCAGCCCAAACTGCTTAGGTTGGATCAACCAACTCCAAGTGAACTAGAATATGCAGAAAGATTGAATGACTGTGACAGAAGTCAGTTAAGAAGGGTAAGAGTAGTGAAGGTGGGATGCCTCCTGCCAGAGCCAGCATAGGAGGTAATTGTACACCATTCCTCTTCTCCACTGACATTTCAAGTACCAAATCCAAGACCAGTCACTGACTTTTGACTACAGTCCTTTGGGATTAAGCTATGAGACCTTTCCCAAACCACAATCACCAATGCTTAAGATTAGATCTGGTCCAAGCCACCTGCTTAAGCAGGGACACACATAGTAGATTGCCCAGGACTACATCCATGCAGTTTCTGAAGATCCCCAAGGACAGAGACTCTGTAACCTCTTTAAGAAACATATGCCAGTGCCTGGTAATGCTCACAATAAAAAAAACTGCTTCCTGATGTTGGGAAGGAACGTCTTGTGTTCCAGTTTGCATCCACTGCCTTTTGGTCTGGCACTGGGCACCACTGAAAAGAACCTGGCTCCATCTTCTTACCACTCTTCCCTCGGGTATTTATGTATCAATAAGATTCTGTCTGAGCCTTCTCTTCCTCACGATGACCAATTCCAGCCCTCTCAGTCTTTTCCTCCTAGAATTAATGTTCCAACCCCTCAACTTCTGGCCCTTCACTGGACACTCCCCAGCAGGGCCACCCTCTCTTGTACTGGGGAGCCCAGAATTGGACACTTGAAAGCACTTTGGTTCATCTTTTCTGACCACTCCGATTCATACAAAGTGGTTGATACTACTCCCCCCCAGAGTTTTCAGCAGAAGTTCAAGCACGTTAAAGTTCACAAGCCTCCTTGATTTCATCAGCACTAACTCAGTAAGAGTGAAAGGGATAGAAGAACACCTTCTGAGATGCTACATTTGAATTGGAGATCCACATTCAGCTCACTGAACTCCACCGCCCATGGTCAGATCTGACAGACTGTAGAGCTCACTTCTCCCTTGCTTTAAATGGCACCAAACAGACACACATACAGACAGGTACCTGCTTTTCAGTTGCAGTCGTAAACTTCCCACAGAGTGGATTGTTAATTGTTACAGTGTACGTCAAAGTCCTCAACTGATTGCCACTGGAATCTCTATTCCAAGGGGTTGACACAGCATCTAGATGACAAATTATGCAAAATCTCACATGCAGGTCAGCTGAAATGCATCATCTCTGCCCTGTCGTACCTTAAACTGCAGTTTAAGAACAGTAGAGAGAAAAAAAGAACAGACTCCAAGCAGTTGGGTTTTTTCTCTGGAAAAGGGAAAACTGTAGTTCACTAAGTGAGCAAAAAGTGAGGTAGTAAGTAGCTGAATCTGAGTCTACTGAAAGAGACTCAAGGGTGCAGAGAAGAGTAAGCAAGTAAATGAAAACGTGCTATTTCCCATCTGCTTAAAAGTTGAATAGATTCACTTAGCAATATTCAAAAGCTTTTGCAACTTTGCATTACAAGCTAATATTGAGTAAATATTACCCTTTTAACTTAGTTTTCTTACCTTATGATCTCAATGAATAAAGCTTACTCAGCCGGAAAATTAAAGCCTGCAAGTACCAATTATTGCAGCCTCCTAAATTCATCTATGCACCAGTTCTGCAGATTTCACTATTTCTGGGTCACAATGGAATCACAAATATCCCACAGAACACAACATTTTAATATCTTACCCAAAATTCAGGCACCAAGGGCAGGTTTGCTATTTTTTTCTTTTTTTTTTCCAGCATGAAATGAAGTTCTTATTCAGAAACATGATCGATCTACAGAAACAAGCTAGCTTTTAATGTCTACCTTCACAGAGACAGTTTAGAGCTTCAAAATTCTTTTAAAGCAGGAGGAACAAAATTCAACTCTGTTCTCTTTAGCATTTCTCAGAGGTTGAAATTTTCAGGGTAAATTGCAACACAGACAGAAGGAAGAAGAGCACATTACCTACGATACTCCTGGAATTGAGAAACCTCTGCATGAAGTGAGAATTGGTGAAGAGGATTTCGAACATCTTGTCTGCAGTGATGTGGAAAACTCTGTTTATAAAAAGTCTCCCATAAAGATCATTCTCAGAGGCAGTCTCCTTCACTGCTAAAGAAAGGCAGAGGGAACAGGTTAAAAAAACAAAACATAGTATTATGAAGTTTCTTCATAGTATCAAGCTTTATTACAGCTCAAATCCTTTCCAATCTTGCATCAGTAATTGTTTCTTATTCCCAGAAATCCAGAAGTGACAGCAGCATATCATTTTGTAATAAGATGGCTTTCAGGAGCAAAGTTAAGAGCTCCCTTTCTAGACCTCCTCTCACTATTTCCTTGTACAAATGATTTGATAAATCAACATCGCAAGGGCCCATTACTTGGAGGAACCTTCTGTCTTCAGGATCCTACAAGAAGTGTTGGAGAGGACAGAGTTACCACAATCCTCATTTAATGCATGCCTTTTGTATGAAGGACATGTGCATAGCAAAGAGGACAGTGAAAGTATACTAGCAGTCCTTTTAACTTGTGGCTGGTTTCAAAATTCTGCTTTTAAAGCCCGTAATGCCAGCAGCATCCACATTTTAAGAGTCCAGGTACAGACTCTCAAACACCTTTCCTCAAACTGTTCTTCCCCCAATAACTACTACAAGGGAAGCACAAGAGGTACCTTGTTCCATTTTGCAATCCTGACAAGTACACTGAAATGCTTTATCATCCTCTCCCATTTCAAACTACCAACAAGCACCCAAAAGGTGTTCTGTGGTACAGTACTGAGCTTTGATATTTCTACTTCTTGTTGGTTCCTGGAATGACTCTGTCTTGTGGTTGTTTCAGCCACTCTCACAAGAGATATGTGACAGAACTGGTATCCTGAAGAGAAAGCAGTTTCCTGTGCCAACCCCAACTCAGCCTGCTTGTGCTTTAGAAAGAAGTCCATCCTCAGCTATCAGTGAAGGAAAAAAAAGCCAAACAAAACCTAAAAACCCAACCCTCATCAAAAAGTCTGAAAATAAATCTCATGGAAGCAAGAGAAAGCTAGGACACCTAACCTTCCAACTGATATAAATAAATGCTCAGAGCTAGCAAAGGTTATTGCCAGCACACAATGCAAAGGTAGTTTGAATATCATGCTACAGTTCACAAAGTGCCCAGAGGCTAAGGTTACAGCACTTAAAACATTATTATTTGGTAGCAGTCAGTATTGATAAATGCAAGTATAGCAACTAAATACCAAAACAGAACTCCTCAGTGAAAACCAGTTCTGACTCTGAGCAGGCTTCTGCTCTAGTGCTGCTTCTAGCCTGCTACAAGTCCCCATTACACATATAAATGTCTCCAAAAAAGTTCACTGATCCAGGCAGGCTACAATATACAACCCCTAAAGCGAAACGTAAGTGAGAACTTTATGCCTGTACAAGAGATGTACTCGCTGTACTAGGTTCCGCTTATATAATTGCAAAGTGGAACAAATAACAAGTGCATATTTTAAGAGACCTATTGAACCAACCAATATGCAGTAATTATTTGCTAGACTATGAATTCAGCTGTATTGAAGCATTCTGCAGGGAGCTAGAAGTTCAGCTTCAGTTTTCAGCTTATGTTCAGTGCTTCCTCTCAGAGCTGAACCTACCGAAACTCAGAGCGAAGTGTAAGCCTGACCTCAGCTAACAAGGCCCCAACACTGCAGACCTCCTGCCACAAAAAGCACTCTCCACTTTCCCTCCTTTGCCAAGAGGGAGGGGACGCTTCAGATATTCTTATGCTGACACCTCCTTTGACTGCTTTGCATCAGCTAATTAATACGGAGCAGGTAAGCCAAAGCCCATGCATTATTACTTTAAGGTCTGTACTTAGCTACTGAAATATTTTTCTCTTCAAGCATGAAGTCTCTCCTCCTTGTACTAAGGCTCAAGTTCAAGGGCATCCATGGGTCTTGAAAGTTTTTAATTTATAGACAGATTCCTGTTAGCTGTTTGCCTGCACTTTCTAGAAATCTATTCCTTACAAAGTCATGACTGGACAAGGAGCTGCCAAGTACATGGAAATATCTGTTGAGAGATGTTTTTCGTTACAACCTCTCTCAGTTCTTGGAAAATTGATGGTGTTATCACACAAAACAGAATTTTCAGAAAACCTAAGCTGGATCTAGGCTGATATATCAGGCCAATTAGCTACTACAGATGCTAGGATTCAAACAGCTATTCTTCAGGAAGCCTGGACACCCTTCAGATGGGAGGCCTGTGTAACATGCACGTATTAACACCCCAATTCCGCACCTACAGAAGCTGGCCACTGCATATACTTGAGCTTGACTAGTCAATTGCATCTGGGCTTCTCAGAGCATCTGTGGAAATCCCAGATGAAGCAGTGAACACAAACAGTAACATAACTAAAGAATAAGCACACAGATTACACACTTGCAGTTTGGACAGAACAGAAAGCTCAAATACTCATCTTCACTACAAAGAGAAATGCATGTTTGTCTGTTTTCTTTGGTTTAACATGCAGGTGAGCGTACCTACTTTTTACTTATCCCAATTCTAAGGCAACATCAAGCAATTTACCAAGAATTGGCTTAGAAATGCTACCGATAAAAAATGTTTATCTTCTTGTAAAGATACCAGCCTAATCCCTCAACTTTTAGTGCTGTTCTAACCCCTTAGCAGTATGCAATTACCAGCTGCTAACTCTCTCAGTCTGAAAACATTTATAGATGAATCTGAGATGCTGTCTGATAAAAGAACATGAAATTACTCTGACTTTGGGTTAGGACCCAGGGACCCAAAAATCCAGAAGCAAACATTACCCTGAGCATCCTCGTTCTGCGTAAAGACAATAAGCCTGCTCCCTCTCCCACTACTGCCTCCCACTTCCTAAGGTCACTTCCATCACTGCAAGGCAAGCTGCAAAATAATGTTTGTGTAGAATACCATTACGCATCAGTGATTGCAGAGGTTTGGAAACATCTGCAGCGTGAGACAAGGGAGAGCCAGAAAACTGGAGGGGAGCAGAGGAAAAAGGACCCAGGAAAGAAAATCCTGTTCTTTAAATTCTCACTAAAAACCAACAGCTTGTGAACCTAAATACATGGTGCAAGCAAATTAAAGCAGCGGAACCAATAAGAACAGAGGCTACCCAAGAAACTACTAAGACTTCTGATTTTTTTCACTCCATGGAGATGGGGGAGGGCCAGGGAAAAAAAAAAATGAAGTATATACACAACTCTTGGCACTGCCTGGGATTTCTATGCCATGGGGGATGGGGGAAGAATTGCACGCTGCGTGAATGATGTGCAGGTCAGAGACTTAAAACAGATGCACTTCAAAATAAGTCAATAAGACCAATTCTTAGACGGAACATTTTCCAGACACCATCTATTTAAAGATTGCATCAGCAGTGTTTGCCATTATAGTAGAATTCTACTACATTTTAAAAGACTGAAGTATTAACTTAGAGGAGGTACTGAGAAATATTGCTATCTTTTTCCTGCTCACAAGATAAAACTTAAACCTCTTGTCTTTAGATAATTCAGGACAGATAACTCTCCAAATGCCTAAGCAACAAATTATCAGTAGCTATATGTTTAGCAGAGCATGTGCTCTCAGGATTTTGATTAAAATGTCAACAAGGCAACATGGCTGCTGTTCTGTATATAACTCTGTATATCCAGAATTTCACCTCTTGAAAAGAACAAGGCTGAACTAATTTCAACCAGACTATTGCCAATATTTTCTGCATCGTATATCCCTATCTGCAGGAAAAGGCCAACCATCATTGTACCCATCTCACAGTATTTGTGCACAAGTAGTTATGCTCTCCTGCGGACCACGAATTTGAGGTGGTTACGAATACAAATAGAAACAAAACATTATGTAAAGTTATTCAAGATTCAAGAAGATTAGGAATTTATGATGCCGCCATACACAGTAAAGCTTTCTAACAGAAAAGACTGTTTTCCAGCTCCCTTCTTTCTTTGAAGTATTTTATGCTGCTGAGCATTGTAGCTGCACGTAGAAACTCTTCTTACAAAGAAGTCCTTTGAGGAAGCTCAGAACCTGCTGCTTCTATTTTGAGAATACATATTCTGTGCTTGAGCCAAAATTTATCTTCTGAAATTTGTAACCGAGACTGTAGATACTAACTTCTAGTTCAGCCAAGTGTTTGTCACGACTCAAACTTTATACACTAATTTAGGAAACCAAATAAAAGCACCAAGATACAGGTAACGAAGCTAGTGGTGTATGGTGAAAGACTCCCTTCCCCAGCATACAATGTGAAAATTGCCTAGGACAAGGGAGCTACTTGCCAAGGCTCTGGCATTCCAGCTTTGGGTGTCAGGCAGGCCTGGAGTTGGAGAACAACAGCCTTGAATCTGCCCCTCACCTTATTTGCCAGGACACAAGAGAGATTAACTGCATGGGTAAACCTTCGCTGTGTGGGTAAGCCAATTTCATCTGCATGAAGGAATTCACCTTGTAAAAGTGCAGGGCAACTGCGATAGAAAACAGACAGGAAAAAATTCTAAGCATGAAAACGGGAACCTGTGAGAAAAGATTGATGCTGTGCGACTAGAAAAGCCTGCTCTGAATAAAAGAGACTTATCTTGGGGGAGGGTGGAGAAATAAGAGCAGCATAAGCTCAGTTCTCTTTTAAAGAGACACCTCCAGTTTAATATGTTCTATTTGCTCAACATCAGTTGCAGGGAGATAGCAGCTGCTATTTGCTGCTATCACTTAGGCAAACAGCAGCACGAAGCCGACAGGACTATTTTCAGTCCATTTCATTGGATACCTTTACTATAAAAAAACTCTAAAGGCTGAAAGAGGCAGTACAAAGAGGACAAGAAAACTGCAAAATATCTTAACACCAGAAGGCTGAAGCTTTCTGCAGCTTTACAAGATACAACTGAGATTGAATAAACAATTTGCAAAGCCTGTTAAATACACACAGGATTAAGCAAAAAATTGCTCAAATACACAGCACAGACTCACAAAAATGATACAGCTTGATACACACCGAGTTGAATTTGAACTTAAGAAAACAGAAGCAGTACTGGTGAGCAGAAGGAAAGCTAACTGAAATATAAATGTATTCTAAAGATCACAACTTGCAGGTGGCCAATTCAATCCATGACTTTGAAAGCTTTCCTAGACACCCCAGCGATTCCAATTTAACAGCATCTGCAAGCACTTTCAATTGCCAACTCTGAAAAGACGAGATGCAGAGTTTCTCAGACAGATTAAGAACTGGCCTCAAACTGAACTGCTCTACTCCTGCCAACAGGTGATGAAAGTTGTTTCTTTGCGTATGAGAGAAAATTAGCAGTGTATTCAGAAGCCGAACTTTTCTGTCCTTCATTTGAACACGTCACTGTCATCCAGTCCAGGTGCAAGGGCATGCTCTGGCCTTACTCTCTCCCTAGGACATAGCAAAAACTCTCATACACATGAGGGCATGAAAAGTGAACATCACACTGTCAAAAAGTTTTTAATTTAAATATTAGCAACGTTTTACCCACCAAAGGGTAAAAAGTATAATCAATATTTTCACTCTAAACATCTCCAACCATTTGTTTTCCCTCCCAGCAATTAAAGACATTGCTGCTGCAACTCGGTGAAACAATTAACAGGTCTCACAAAATCAGAAAGTTCTCCAACTTGCTCCACAAGTGAGAAGGGACAAGAGTAAGGCTGCTTTATGGCTTCCAAACAGTTAAAAAAAATTACCTTCTTCACTATCTGAGGCACTGCTCTTCTCTTGAAGATTTTCATTCTCATTCAGATCCAAGGACTTTTCTAAAGATCTGCTTCTGACTAGCTTAACAGATTTTCTTTCTGAAGATGGAAGAGGGCTCTTCTTTATTTGTTTCTCACTTAGAGACTCTTCCACCTAAAAAAGAAAAACAAACCCCAAAACAATAGGAAAAAACATCAGTAATCATAGGCCACTGAAAAAAGAAAGTTATATTCAAAGAAAAGCAACGTAACCAAAGCTATAAATTCTACCTGCTCAGTTACCACACAGACAAGCGCTGATTTCCTCCCTTGTTTCTCTACCCTAGCCAACCTCCGTTCCACTTTATCTCAGACTTTCACTTCACCCTGGTAACAAGACCTGTTTATCAGCTCTGTCTTACCAAGAGCCACCTTGAAGAGGCAGTTTACTCCCTACACAGTCCCCTCCCCTCATTTATCCAACACAGCAATTCACTTCTTATTGGTCAGATTTGGTTTTATGACATTTTAGAAAAGCATCCAACAGTCCTGAGGGGAAGCACAATGAAGCAGGTAGGGCATCCCTTTGTCACTAACAGGAGGTCACCTCAATTAGAGACTTGAAAAGGTGTTCTTACTTTGTAGGACTTCATCACCCTTTAACAAAGCAAAAACTTAAATAAAAGAAAAAAACACTGCACAGAGTCATCTTGCCTATAAAACGTTACTTCTCAGAAATAAAGCAATGGAGTATCATTTGCCATCTCCAATACAGAAGCAGAGCATGCCCCGAAGTACCAGCAACTGATTCAACGATGCAGCTCTGAATCATGAGCTACAGTTACTGGGGGTTAAGCTTGCACACACTTGGAGAACAAGGTTTGCGCACTTCAAACTGCCACCTAAAAAGCTTGTTTAAGAGTCCTGGTTTTCATTTTAAACCTTCCCTTAAGCTCCCATTGCACTCAGTGAAAGAATCGGGATCGAGAACGGTAAAGTCCCCATAGGCAGTCGCACACAGATGGTATTAAATGAGGTGGTTTCCTTAACTGCGTAGCTCCAATTAATCTGCAATACCATCATCCTCAAGGATTATTCAGCACTGACAAAAAAACAAGAGCATCCACTGCTTGAATAATGATCATTCACTATTTTGTGCAACAGAGGACCATGAGCAGAAGGTGCGTGTCTGAAAAACAGACAGATGTGAATTTGATCACAGTATAAGTGAGGAAAAATATTCCCTAAAGGTCAAAAAAATAATATGCAATATTCTTCAAAGACAACCAATGAACAAATGCTCCTATTGAAAAGAGCTACATGTCTGAAGTTATATTCAGGTACACAACAGGAATGAGGATAGTAATTAACAATTCAATGATTATGTTCTACCAACACACCTAGAAAGGAGAAAGGAGCTAGCAGTGGTGAAGTGTCCAGCACTGCTGAGCTCTGTACCAACGCATTTCTATTTTTGACCTGCCAACAGAAGGCTACGGGATAGGGAAAGCCTTACAGAGCTCTCCAGAGAGGAGCAGGAAGATGAAGGTGGTTTCCATACAGAGATGACCTGCACTTAGAAAAGCAGACATGCCATAACTGGTATTACATAGACTTCATTTAATCAGCTACAGACAGCTACTGATAATAGCTTTTTCCAAGACAGTCCAAGCAATGTCAGGCAACCCCTTCATTAGTTCAGATCTCTTTCTGAAGAGAGCTTGTGGACTTCTTTTGCCTGTCAGAGCAGTAAGGAAGGAGTTAAGCCTTTTCCTCTCCTGTCTTTGGAAGGCAATTATGCTGTGCATCATCAATGCAATGATATTTGATAAAAGCTCTCTCAGCACTACCCTCTCCTCTTACTGCCCTTGTGCTTCTACAGTATCTGCTATAATCCCGGGCTGTAGAGAGAACATTGGCATTCTTTAAAAACACCAAATGTTTAACACGATCATTAAATATTTTTGCTACACTAAAACAGTAAACTAAACACGTTTATCAAGATTGCTGTTTTACATTATAATTAAAGGACTTTTTTTAAAGGCTGACTATTCAAAAGAATCCTAGAATTTAACCCTGCTTACAGATCAAATCCCTAGGCCTTTCTGCTTACCTACATGCCCAATGAGATTTAGCACCTGTAACTAACATCTCTAGGAGTGACACTTAGTAGGTAAACAAAGGACTTTTCCACACAGAGCCACTACTTTGAAGTGACTTGTTCTTCTGCAAATAAGATTTAAACACATCCAAATCAAGCCTACCTGAGTAATCTTACTACTCTAAAAAGTAGAAATTCCAGCAGCGTCCACAGTCTTCCCAGACCTCCCTTTCAGCTCTCCAAAAATCTTGTTTTAGACTCCTAGGATTTCCATCAGGGACACCCATCATCCTAGTAACTAAGCTTTTAACACCTTACTAACTAATACCAGTTTTGTTTGCTGGGTATCAGTCTCTAGCCACTAACTTGCATGCCCACTGCACTGTTTAAAGCCTACTTCAAGCCCAAATGAGTTTTACCACGTAACAAAAGCCAGAAGAATTCTATGATAGTAAGAACTGTTACAAGCATCTCCTCTCCAAATTTTTCAAAGCCAAAACAGCAACTAAGTAGCTGATGTGAGAATAGTGAAAGGGTTTAGTGCTCCCTTTGCTTTTCCCCAATTGTTCCCTTGGGGTATCTATTAACCAAGAGAAAATGTCTGTAACCTTTCAGGACTATAACTGCACACAGTAGCCCCAGCAACCACGCTAAGTGCTCTGCACACCTCAGATACCATTACTAAAGCATTTACCCTCTCAAACAGAGAAACACACTCACAAATTCACTCAACACCACAAAACATCCATGTTTGTTCAGTTTTTATTAACACAAAGGATGGGGAAAACTCACCCTAACCAAGGGTTTTTTTTTTTTATTTCCTACTTTCTAAATAATTTCTGCAAGTTGAATTAAGCAGGGAGAAAGTGGAAGAAGAAAAGAGGTTTCATATATTCACAACAGAAGACTAACTGACCTCTGAAGGCAAGGATACACAGCATAACTTACCCTCTAATAATCATCATGTATAGGAGGCAGAAGAGCCTTGAGGAGATTTTTTAAATAGAAATAGCACAAGCAAAAAAGCATTGGAAGTGAACACAAGTACTACTTTAATAAAGCACTTACATAACAATGCACAGGGTGCATAGGAAGGTGGATAAAACATGGTTAGTTTTGTTTTTACATCTGGGAAGACCAAGGCCTAAACCTCAGCATTATGCAGTGAATTAGAAACTCACACCAACAGTGTTATCTTATCCAGAAGTTTGCTTCCCAAATATATTCTTGAAACCTGACAGTATTCATATCCAATTTCTGGTGCGAAAGCCTTTTAGGCTTCCATGAACTTTCAGTGAATTCCACAAATTACAATTCCCATGCATTCTTATGTCTGTAACATCATCTGTAAACAAGTTCAGCATATTTCTTATCAGTTATGAATAGCAAGAAAGATTGAGTCAGAACTTACACCTGACAACGCTTGTCTATTGAGTGACTCTCCTTCAGCCTGAAGTGTGGATTCCCGAACTAAACCAACTGTTTTAGGTAGCTTGTCATCTCTTTCTGCAGGTTCATCACAAACGCTGGATCTGCCCAAAGAAAGAAATAACATATATTTGGAGCTACATATTTATCTGCACTTAAATAAACATGGCTTAGTAAAACTGAACAATGCAACTCACATCTCCTTTTTAAGCTTTTTGTGGGCAATTTCTGCACTCACACCATAGTTATTCTGCTAATAGTAACAGCTACCAACTCATTCCTCACAGGACTCCTCCACATCCACTTCATTAATCTCTCAAGCCATGTTTCTCACCATAATCACCTCAAGAAAATCTAACTTTTGCCTATATTGTTAGTAAAACCAAGCACTGGTGAGTTAGAAAGCACGCACTGCACAGAGAAATGGGAAACAGAGGTGCTTAGAATAAATTTGGAAACAAAGTGCCTGAAGAATGTTTGAGAATCTTTTTTCCCCCTGCATCCATTATTCCTGAGTTGCAAAGTACTACTTTTTAAAAAAAAAAAAAAAAAACAGATAAAACCCAGGAAATACTTAATGGGACACTTTTGAAGCTTGCAGTAAACTATTTTTTTCTAATACACCTACTGAGTTAATGCAGTATTAAAAGAGATGCAAGTTGCGTTGTTCAATTTTACAAAGTCATGTTTATTTATGTACAGATACAAAATTAAAACTTCACTGTTAGAATTACACTGACTGTTCATAAAAAAGGTCGTATTTATTCCAAGAAATCAATAAAACCATTCCAGAAAGATACCTATATATAGTTTTCTTTTAGCTTTCTAATTCAAGCTGAGTACCATACATAAAATAAGCTAAGACCTGAGACATAAGGACAACAAAGCAAGTATTTTAGTCTCCATGGAGTGAGGAAAAGTGTTTGAACAGCAGATATAGCTCCATTCCATTCAGCCCTTCCAAACTGTTGAAGGGCATATAGATCCTGACCAAACGCTATCAGGAGAAAAAGTTGATATTTAAGCTCTTCTGCCCTCCCCCCAAGCAGATCCAGGAAGACCTTGTTGCCCCTATCTCCCTCTGTGAGGGGCCTCAACTGCATTTCTCTTAAACAATGAGCACAATTCAGTTTTTATGCATATTCAGTTTATGCAGTTCAGTTCTCTGCATCGTTTTACTCTAGGCTTAACCTTTCTGGTAAGGCTACAGCAGTACTTTGGAAAACAGTTTCTAAAAAAAGAGAACATTGCTTCCCCACAAGTATATCAATAAGCTTTATAGTCTCCTCTTACCGACACTGCCCATTGTCCTCAGATGAGTGGAAGCTCTCCATCTCTTCGGTGTTCAGGCCCAGCTCAGAGCCATAGCTCTGGTGCACAAGCTGCCAGAATTCCTGCTTGGTCAGCCTCTGAAAGAAAGCGACCTAGTCAAGAACTACACTATGGAGCTGCAAGGCACAGTAGGTAAAACAGTAAGAAGTTTGAATTACGCCACAGCCTTTAACCTCACTTCTGACAAGGTCTGGAAGCATTTAGGTATCACGTTTCGAGATTAGATTTCAGCATTTTGGGGAACTGAACTCCCATCTACTCCATGTTCCCAACCCATCACTGTTCAACCAATAACATTAGACATTAAAAAACTGGTATTTCAAGAAAAAAATGCTTGCAGTTGCATCTTCGTTTGTCACCAGCATTTTCAGAGATACCTTCAAAGCATCCCCCTCCTGAGTTTCACAAGACACAGCACAAAAACAGTAGCTAGCAGGCAGCCAGACACTCCCTCAACCCCCCCTTTGATCCCAGACAAACTTGACAGATCCATGTCTGTTTCCTCAGGATGCTCAGACCTCTCTACCAGCAGAGTGAGACTAATGCTTCAGTCACTGCAGACATTAGTGCTAGCTCAGCCAGCAGCCCATCTCACCAAGGTGGGGCAGCAGGTGGGAGACTGCCAAAAGCCCCATAGATAAAATACCTTGTCTCACAGCTGGCTGCTGTTCTCTTTCCCTATAAGTTCCGTGAATTCCCATTCTCTCTGACCATCAGGAAAGTTAGGGAATGAGTGTTACAACTAACTCATATCAGCAAAGTAAGCAACTAGTTTCAAAGTCCACTTTTTTTCTGGCAGGAAGGGCCAAACCACAAAAAAAAAAAAAGGAAATACAGCAATACTGTTTGGGGAGTTAGTCAAAGAAGACAGGCATCGCACTGGAAAATGTGCCACAGTCACGATCCATATTGATCAAGGGAACAGAACCGTGCTAATGAGGCAGTAACACAGGTCTGCTTACTATTTGCATGAAATGATCACATTAAATACCCGTGCATTATTTAAAGGGCTTTTAAACGATCCTCTCCACCTCTTTGCTCCGCCTGCAGTGTTACACTACCTGCAATTTTAGCCACCCAAAAAAGGCCGCTCCTCAAGCACCAAGGTAAACGCTCACCTACACACGGTCGGTTCCCCACGCCGGGTCGCGGCCCCTCCCCACACACAGCTCGGCACCTTCTCCCCTCACCCTCCGGGCCCGCAGCCGCCGGCCGGCTCCTCCCCGCCGCTCCCGGGCCACCCCGGCCCGCTCCCACTTCCTGCTCGGCGGCAGGGCCCGGCCCCACAGCCGCAGGGGCTGCCCCAGGCCGGCACCGCACGGCCCCTCGCCCTCCTCCCTCACGGGGAGGCGCGAACCCACGGGCGGCCTCGGCTGCTCTCTGAGGGGACAGACGTCGGGCTTTTCTACGAGCACAGATCACCGAGTTTAGCTGTACCGGGGACAAAGGAAACGTTACAACACTGAACACGCACCCAGAGAGCGCGGATCCTAACAGCCAGCGCCAGCCTCCACGGCCCCGTGGGATTTCCTGCGGAGCACCACAGTGCTCCACGTACACCAACAGACAGCTGCCTCACCTCGCAGGGGCTCTTCTCACGCTTCAGCTGTTTTCATTAGATGTCTGAAAACAGATAATGCCTACCTGTTTTTAAAATATGACTGAGGTATGCCCTTTGAGAGCCCACCTCTCCACCAGAGATTAAATGGCAGGCACAAGGCTGTCTTCATTCTGTCGCCCAGTACTTCCCCAGCTTTATTTCCAATCCTAAGAGACTTGACAAGGTTAAGTGTCACCAAAGTCGTCAGCATGGTCTGCATCAGTCTGTGGGCATTTCAGCCTGTCCTCGTACAGCGAGCTCAGTGGTACACAGAAAGAACTACATGCTATGCATTTCAGGAATGCATAAAGTTGTTTCCTGTGGTTTTAAAAAATTCAATGTTACCAGCTTCTGTTTCTAGAGCCAGGATTCTTGCAATCTGCTCAATTATTCCTAGCTCAGCTAGATACATTAAGTCATTAACAGTCAGCCTAGCTTCAAATCACACTTGCTCTACTATAATCAGAAAAGATTAGTTCTAAAGGAAAAAGAGGGCATGACTTTTCTGGCTCAGATTTCTGTCTCTGTGCAGAAGCAGGCTGGAGTGGCTCTGAAACTTGCAAAGCTGAAACTAAATCCAGATTACTTTGTCCACTCGAGGTGATGGTCCATGCTAGATTATTCCTCAGTTCTTCGTATACAAAAAAAAGAGAGGCTACAAGAAGCAGTGGGACACATTTTTGTCCATTCAACCTGGAACACAGAATATCAATACTTCAAGTCACACCAGTCAAAGTGGTGACAAGCAGGCTGTCCTACAAAATACCATAAGCAAAGCTGCTGATTTTTACCCCCATGGACAAGTGCAAAAGTAAAGACAAGGTATTCCATAAAGGCTTAATCCAGAAACACCCCACACAAACTCTCACACCAAGCAACTCTAACATGGAATTCTGCCCAAATTCTTGATTACAATAGCAAAGGGTAACAGTGAACTCTCGGTTCAGTTAAAACTGCCTGAACATGAAGGTCAAAATCGACCCGAGCCCTCTTTGATCTCTAAAACAACCTTCACCGAAAGCAACGGTGCAACAGGTCTCTTTCAAAATCTTGCCTTAGAAGCTGGCAAGGGTGGTTGATTTGGTGCCCCCACTGAATGTTTGCCAGAAGAACTTCAGTTCAGGTGAAACTCTGGTCCCTTCTCACACCTCTAAACTTATCTGCTACAACACCTGGAGACTGGTGCAAATCTCTACCCAGCAAAGCATAGGAATAAAAGGAAAATAATCCAAATCTAAGGAAAAGGACTCATGGGAATTGAGATCAACTGAGTTAAGAACTTGTTCTATTAGAAATAAGGAACACTGTGGTTGTTCAGAATTTGAATAACCTGCCTGATTATATTTTAATTTGTTCCTTCTACCTCAAACTGGAGGGATATTTGACATCCATCAACTTTATTCTCCTAAAGCAATACTATGAGTGCCATTGCTCTTACTGTCACTAACAGCCATTACTAAAGTTGTCTTTGCCAATTCGGAAAGCCTGTTGCAAAGCAGGAATCATGGCTGATTTAATAAACTGATGCATTATTTAAAGCCTCAGTGGATGTGAAAGCTGCTATCTCTTTTATCAAGGTTGGTGTCATGTCTCTTCCAGACCTACATTAATGATTCCTTATTTTCCATGATGTTTCCCTTCCAAACAGAAGCACTTCAAAAACAATGGCATGGTAAAAACCTAGAAGGTTCTTGATCAAAGGTGGATTTTTTTCCCTCTCCAACAGAAGTCTTCTTTTTAAAACATCCATGTAAAGAGTGCCACATTAAGAGGAGAGTACCCACTGATTCTGAAAGGAACCAAAGCCAAAGGGCATCAAGAACAGAGAAGCTATGAACTGCAGAATTGCAGCTCAGCTGAGGTGACCAGGAATTCTTACCAGAACAGTGACACAAAGTTAAAGGACAGTGCCTTGGACCAATTAAGCTTAGAGTAAATGGCTACACACTACTCCATGTCTTCCTCCTGCACAATGCAATTTCTAATCAAAAAGGCAGACTTCACAGAAGGCTACTTGTCCAACTGTCTATGAACACGACACTTAAGTAGAAGGCAAAATGGCCACAAGATGGAGACCTGGTAAAGAACTTGCTGACCCTCCTGAGAAGTTCTACTGGGGGTGAAAGCTTAGTGTATATCAGGTAAAGCAGGCAGGTCACTCTTCAGAAGAGGTGAGACCTTGTAATACAAACTCAACAGCCAGGAAGTGCTGAAGAGGCCACAGCCAGCAACTGAAAATGACTGTTGTGCTAACACGACTTGAAGCACATGCAATTCCAATCCCCTGTATCAAAATCCTGCAACTCTGGGATTATCTACCGTCAGGTGGCGCAAATCAATGCTGCAATGGTGCATTCAGCGTTTACTTCTGACAAGACATGAATAACTTTATTTCATAATTTAACAGTAAAATGTCATTGCCCAGTCTGGTAGACATACTCCAGAGAATAATTAAATTATCCATAGGGTTTAAAATATTTAACTGCTAGCAGAGGAAACATTAAAGCCAGCTCCTTTTGGAAGTGGTTCCAGAGAGATCATTATGCTGTCACAAACCTCACAGATTCTGACAGGATCCCCTTGACAACTAGATCCCAGAAGCACCAGGCTCACAGCACTGCACACCATGCCAGAGCCTCAGAGGTAAGACATACCTTTCAAATGTATACTGTCCCTCCAATGACAACATGGGGGGCATGTGCTCATCTACTCAGAGCCTCTCTGTATCTTGATCTAGTTTGAATAACCAGTAAGGATTTGCTGTAAACAGATTAATTTTGACTTAATCGGCACTTTCCCTTGATTTCCAGTTTTTGGTTACAGAAGTGCCTCTGGGCTGCCTTAACACTCATTTAACCAAAAATGTTTGTGGCAATTGCATAAGCAGTGCAACAGCTTTAAGCCTTTGGGTACCACTGCATTACAGAGTTTATATATAGGTATTTCAGTGTTCAACTGCAAATGTGTTGGAATATTTAAACAATGAGAGCCATAAACAGGAAGGAATTGGCTTAAAAAACTGCATTACTTACACCGATGTTCTGCAACAAAATTATCAGCGCATTTTTAGAAAGGTTAGCATATGTGCCCACAAATTGAAAAATCAACAAGCAGGAGTTGCTAAAATATACTCCCATATCATTCAGCCTACTTCACTTGCATTTATTCAAGGTCAGGGGAATTGTAATGAATGGCTGGCAAAGGTTCTCCTAACTTATCTGAGAAGGTGACTTTGGGCTTTTTTTTCTTAAAAGGAGAAGAAAGTTTTCACTGAAAAAGACACTTGCTCTTTTGATTACAAGTCAACCACAGAAATCTTGAAGCAAACACATACCAGTATCTGCTTAAGTTAGGTTGCATGCTTCTCTGAACTACTATCTTCAAAGATAACCAGCAAAGCTGTACACAGCAGCATAAAGGAGAAAAGGATAGGAAGCTTATTTGTAATCTAAAGTACAAAGAGGCAAAGGAGAACATGAGGCTAGAATTCCATGTCAAGACAGACAAGTTAATTTCTTCAGGAAAGTCTCTCATCCTCTGAAGACACATCTGCATATATTACAAAAAGGTTCTTTTGTTATTTAACCACCGGCACCAGCATTTAGAAGCTTACCTTATCCAACAACACATTCTGCCACAAGCGAAAGATACTGAGGTAGCTTCTGTCTCTTGCACTGAATGATGTGAAGAAAAACTGCAGGAAATAAAGGTATGAAAAGCTCACTTGCAGGTATTTAAGAAAACTAGAATGTTTCCTTATACCTTAAATATCCTAAGGTTTTCAGTAATGGCATGCTCCTCTCATATTCCTCATACTCAACACCTGTTATCACTTCTAATAAGCAAGAGTTAGTTCTCCAGTAGTCAGAGTATATAAAAACTCTTGCTCTTCTGAGCATCCAATTGCAATCATTTGTACCCCACAACTAAACATACAGTTCAAGTCTTTTGCCCACTTCCAAATGGGAAGTGGAACAAATCACATGTACATGCCTATTTCTTATAGGCCACTGCCTCTTCCATCCTACCTTGACATACTCCTTTTATCAAATCTTTTCACGAGATGTGAAATTACAATAATTAAAATAGGGGATCAAATTAATGTGTCACTTGTAGTTTTAAACTACGTCCTATTTAAAAGTTGGTTCAGTAGAGAAAAAAATATCTGTCTTGATGAAAGAAGTTAATATTTTTAGAAGAAATTGAGAGGGAGCAGCCAAATATGAAGCAACAGGAATCACAGCCCCTTCAGAGAGAAATGCTCCAGAATCACCCTAGAAAGTTATCTCCTGTATCCAGTTAAGAACTCTTATTTTTGAGGTATTGCCAGAAGAGGTATCATGAAATACATTGGACATAAGGGCATTCTGCATCATACTTTTCAACTTCATCCAAATTCAAGTCCCAGAAAACAACTATTTCCACCATATAAAATTGGGTAGTTTACGTGTAGATTTCTTCATGACTCAAAGCCCATGTATCACAGTCCTTTCACTTTCAGCAATTTCTTATGGAACATTTAAATCCAATGAGAACACAAAAACAACAAATTCAAAGACATTCTGAATTCATTTTATGAATTTTTAGTTTTTAAGTAGACTTTGAGAACCAATAGAACCCCTTTCAGGTTACTGTCTCAATGTTAGCAGTGGAGTCTGTAATCAGTCTGGTGTTGATAATTCGGTCTCTGTGCACATCAGCTTTCAAGTCCGTCTTCTAATTCTAGTAACATTTAAAGACTTGTCAGGGAAAGCTACTTATTCAAAACTGGAAGTGCTCTGTTTGGGAAATTATCATTTAAAAGACAAATGTACTTAAGATTCAGGTTTTCACCTTCTCTCCTTTTGTTGCTATCTGTATGGCATTTGGAATGAGCCGAGCAGTCTTTTCCTTTGTCATGAAAGTGATATCCTTCAAAGCAATAGAAATCTAAGCAGAAAGAGAAAACATTTTTTTACATTTAACAGTTATTTTAATTTACAGAGTCATAGAACATGCAAGAAGAACTCAAACTTTAATCATAGAACAATAATCCCAAACATGGGATGAAATACAAATAAGATTTTGAAGGCAGTTGTTGCTAACCTTCGCATCACGCACTCCAAATTTGGAGCAAATTAAGATGATTTCAGAGCGATTTCCTCTTCTTTCATATTAGGATTAGAGAAGCAAGTAGTTCTCCCTCTCCTTTCATTCCACCCTTGCAGCAGCAGTCCACAATGAAGGGCATAATATCAACTATGTAAAACCACCCAGGCTGTGATTTCAAAAGGATTTTTTCTTAAAGTATCAAGTCTACAAGAAAAATTTGATCATCAAATCCATCTGATGAAATTAATCTTGATTTTCAGTTGAGCATTTCTATACCTTCTTTGTCATAAGTACACAAACTATTTGTTGCCTGCATTGTATACATCAAAGCAGACAGAATTCAAGAGATTAAGTTACCAGCATTCTCAGCTGCATAATGTTTTGACACATCACCATCACCTATAACTAGACTATCTTCCCTTTCACATTCACTTCTTTATGCTATTTCTTCAGCAGGTGCTTCAACTGCCTTCATGGAAACTTAACTCATTAAGCTAATCTCACAGAAAGAGAGCCAACATGTCATGAATATCTACTTCTGCTTATACTGATCAAAAGCTACAGACCACAATATAAGAACTTGTATCAAAGTTCTTTTTCAGATTGCCTTTAGCTATTCTTAGATGCTGATACACTGAAGACAATCACGTGAGGTTCAATGCTGGATAGTTCTTGAATAGGGTAACAGCATTCTACTGGTCTTAGAAAAGCAAATCACCTCACACCCCTTCATAGAGAAACCCTTCTAGATGAGGCAAGGCAAACTGTTAAAGAACTGTAAAAGATCAGCCTTAAGATGAAAGGGGAAAACAACTGTCAAATGTCCTCCTGAATGACTGAGCAGGCTTATTTCTGCACACAGACATCTCCAAGACTACTCTCATTTTATGGTGCAACAGATTTGCATTTCCACTCGAGGATACAGGGTCAGCATGAGATGCACAGGATAAGAGTCCCTCAAACAACTCTTATATCCTGATACTACAGGACAAAGAAACTGGCTTCAAGTACACTAAGAAATCTTACTGTGGTCTCCCATCGGAAAATGTTGCTGTGGAAACAGAGCCAGTTTTCAGAGAGATACAAGCGACCTTGCAGCAGGATATCCTTCTGGAGTGCACAGGCGTAATCTATGTAGAGAGAGACAGAGTAAGTTTACTCACTTATTACCAAGACCCAAACGTTAACTTAAAATGAGATAATGGTATTACAAATAAAAATCCATTTCTTTCACTCCTCAACTCTGATGGCAGATTTGCGTTGAGTTACACCCAGACCATTGTTCTGGGAACACCTCAGGGTCAGAGTTAATGGAAATATCTGTGTAAAGACAATATTCCATATATTGACCCCCCTGTGCCTTATCCTACGTTTCCAGAGAAGTATCTGGCAAGATTAGGAATACATGGAAGGAATATTCACAAGTCAAATGTTAGAGAGCCTAAATAAAACAACACACAACCAATTTATAGTAGTACAGATTATACCACCAACTCCTACATAACAGTAGTTCATATGTTGTAGTACAGCGATAATTTTCCACTAAACAGATCCTATCACTAGCTAAAACTATCTGCAGAGTGAGACATTAGAAGACAGCTTGAAGCAATCCAGTTCTTCAGGCAGGGGATATTTTCATCACCTGACTGCCATTTTTATTATGATACTGCCTCAGGCTGAGACATCTCTACTAAGGAATATTTTTCATCTGGAATGCAATTACCCGTCATCAGATACCTGCTGATCAAAACTGAGATATGAGGATTTGCTTGCACTTTTAAATCTTTGAATTTTCACGAAGTAAGAGCCTGAAGAGTCAAACACTTTCAGAAGCACTCAGTACTAAAGTGAGCATATGGAAATAAAAGTCAAAGTTCCCCTTAGTCACACAGGGAGAAAGTTAAGACAGACCACTTCTGAAAGCTCCAACCTAGAGGTTACCTTATGTTTTTTCTGTATATAAAAGACATCTGTTCACAAGGAACTTTAATGACTTCAACTGCAGAAGTATCAAAGTGTTTCTCCTTTTTTATTTTGAAAAACACTTTGTTATTTACCAAGCTATCATTTTTATTTTGTATGCACCAAAAAGATGAATACAGTTCTTGTCCAAGCTGCACGAAGTTCAGAAGTTTCTCATCATAGTAACTTAATGGTAAATATGCAGCCGCAGAAGTTTTTACTTCAATTTTAAGAATTCTCTTGGATTTCCCCTCAAATAAATAAGTAGAAATAAAGTTACTCGCAACATGCATGAGGCACAAATACAAACCCAATTTCATGAACTGAAATAAACACCAAATGAATAAGTTTCAAGTACATGTTTAACATTCAAGAAAAGTCCAAAATCAAAGCACTGGAGAGATGGGGAAGGCAGCAAGAGTCTGAGGTTAAGGGCTTTAAGAAACCAATACCAAAAAGTTTCCATCTAACTGTTATGTTTGGAAGTCTGCCACCTATTTAGACCTATACATACTGCCTAGTACTTTATGGGACCATCTTACTACTTTTTCCTTCTCCACATACTAGCCAGATATCCATACTAGAAACAATATCCATAAAAAAATACTCCTCTTTTCTTGCAGAGCTAGCATAAAATTACTCCCCTGGGAGGCCTGAGCAAGTGGCAAGCAACACTGTGACCTATGCACAAAAAACAATGTCAAAACAAAGGAAGAGGTTAGCATTTCTCCTTTTATGTTATCAGATCCAGCAACTTAAGATGCTACCTACAAACAACATTTTCAGACAAATTAAAGTTAGTGGCACTCCTTTAAACTCCCGTTTTGGAAGTCTAAACCTTTTATTGTCAGAGAAGAATTATTTTGTATGATCTTTGTAAATAGGTTGCTCCAAAAGCAATGCCTCCTATTTATTTCCATGAACACTACAACAGCTACAAAGAGCACAACAACACTATTTGATACAGCAAATATTCTACTACAGAACACAATAATCACAATTAGCTCTGCATTTTCATTAGCTATGAACAAGAGCCCACATGCTGTGCTCAAAAAATCTGCATCAAGGAGGTGAGCCACTGTTTCACAGTTGCTGTGACAGCATCATTACTAGGAAAACGTTGCCCACACAGTTCATCTTTCATCAGCATGAACACATGGAAGTCAGAAGGTGCCAAATCCAGATTATACAGTGGATGTGGTAGGATGGTCCAGCCAAGGCTGGCAACACTCTCTACAGTCTTCAAACTGGTATGAGGCCTGACGTTGTAATGTTGCAAGAGAAAGGTTGTCTTCTTTTCTGGCCTGACTCTGGAAGTCAAAGCCTTCAGCTTAGTCAGCACCAACAGTTTGTCCAGGTTTCAGGATACTCAGAAGGATCATTCCTTCCCTACCCTAGAAGACAGTACACATACAGTATGCATCACTTTACTCACTGAGGACTGCATCTTATGTGAATTCCCCATTGAAGGAAAAAGTATATCTCCACCCCACAGACTGCAGTTTTGACTCCGGCTCATAGTGGTGATACCATATCTCATACACTAGTAATGATGCAATCCAGAAACTTATTTTCAGCCTCATATTGGTTTGATAGGTCCTGACAAATTTGCATACAGTGTTCTTTCTGTTCCTGGGTGAACGCTCATGGGATTCACCTGGTACAAACTTTGTGATATTCCAACATTGCCGCCATTGTTCCTAACACATTGAAGCTGACATTCAGTTCTATACACAGTTTCCTGGTCATAATCTGTTGACTCACACAGATGAGCTGATCCAGAACATGGACCATCGTTCACACTGCTGTCACCAGCGTTGAAATGCACCACCCAAGGCCTCACTGTGCTTCACATTCACTGTTTGGTCTCCATAAACGTTCAGCAAGCACCAATCAGTGAATGTCAGTGGGTGACATTTTTTCCATGTGGAGAAATTCAGTGATGCACCTTTGCTTCACCCACACTTCCATGTCAGAAGCCACTCTGTGAGACTGCCCCTCTGCTGCCATCTGTCACATGGCAACAACATGTAACAGAATACTGGTGGGAAGGTTCAGCCTCTACTGCCATACCACCACCACTCTCCTCTGACATCATAGGCCAACATGATAAAATATGAGGTGTTATTTTCAGAGCTCTTGTATACAGTGCTCATTACAGTAGAATAGTAAAAATTAGTAAGTAGTAACTTTGCTTCTGATAGAAGAAATGCTACATTGTTGACATTAACCATTACCAAATAATTCAAGTCCTAAGCACTGTTAATTGAAACTGTGCTTCAGAATCTGCTTCACTGCTTTCTAAATCAGTCCTATGCAAGGAGGATCATCAAATCAAAGCTTCGAAGTAACATTATTTTCTTTGGTCTTACTTCTCTACTGACCTCCACTATTTCAAAATGCAGAAGGCATTTCGGAGTATAACTGCCTCCTGAGCTGCAAAAGAATACAAGGATTTAACAGTTTCTATGCAAGTGAAAGCTCTAATTTCTCTTTCATCAACTTCGAAGGAACTTGGCATGCTACAAGCATATACTGACTGCCTCTCAATACTCTCTGCCTTGAAGGCTGCAGAAGATGAGAGATGAACTTGAAAAACAGTTACAGTGCCACTTCTGTATAAAAACAATACTCAATTCTTAGTGCAGCTGTTACTCAATGCTCAGGCAGCACAAATAGACTTACCTGCAAGGCAAGTAATAAAAAAGGGAATAAAATGCACCAACTACAGGCAAAGGAGGTAGGATTTCACACTTGCTGCCTTTGGATTTTTTTCAGGGAGCAAAACAGGCAGAAAGAGTTCAAAAGAAACATATCAGCAAGAAGTTACCCACTATAGCCCAAAATTCCTTGCCAGAAGCCTCTTTCCCTACACCTCACGTTGCAATGCACTCCTCACTGCCTCTACTCTTGGAGTGAGTTGTACTTCTGTTCCTGCAGCCATGTCATCAGAACCACAGAACAGTTAAGGTTGGAAGTGACCTCTGGAGGCCGTTCAATGCAACCTTCTGTTCAAGCAGAGACAGCCAGATCAGGTAGCTTTTTAAGATCTCCAAGGAGGGAGACTCCATAGCCTCTCTGGGCAAACTGTGCCAGTACTTAGTCACTCACTAGTAAAGAAATGCTTCCCAGTGTTTAGACAGAACCTCCTCTGTTCCAGCTTCTGCCCACCACCTCTTGTCCAGGCATCAAGTACAACTGAAAACAGCCTGGCTCCATTGTCTCTGCACTCTCCCTACAGATATTTATTGACAAAGAGATTCTCCCTGAACTGTCCAGGGAGAACAGTCCCATTCTCTCCTCATAGGAGAGGTGCTCTAATCCCCTGATAGTCTTGGTTGCCCTTGCACTCTTTCCATTAAGTCCATGTTTCTCTTGTACTGTGAAGCCTAGTATTGGGCATAGTACTCCAGGTGCAAATGCACCATTGTTGAGTAGAGAGAAGGATCATACCCCATGACTTGCTGACAATGCTCTGTTTAATTCAGCCAAGGATCTTAGTAGCCTTCTTAGAAGCAAGGGCACATTGCTGGCTCAGCCTATGGATAAGCTACTTTGGTATAATGGGCAGTAAAAAAAGTCTCTGGTTTTCCAAATATAATCCACTATTTTCCTTTTAATTACCAGTTTTTATGTCCTCTAAACATACTAGCTGGCACTGGTCTTTCAGAGTCTTAAATTATAGGTGCCCACTATGTCACTCTCAGTCCCAGAAACCGCACCAATTAAGGCATCAAAGGCCACGGTTCAGGCTTATTTCCAGAAAGCAAAGGAAATGCTATAGGCAAAGGATGATCTACTTGATTAACTGGGTCAATGAAGCAACATTCTGTGTCTTTATATCCTCAAACAACTCCTGTACAACTACGGAATTCCCACCTTCTCTCATAACATCTATGACAACTATTTCCGCCATAGTTTCCTCTTCAAAGAGATACAGAGGACTCTTTAAACACTCAAAGGATAGAAAGTGAATAATTACAATGCTTCAAGAAGTACTAAGTTGGTCATCTGCACTGGAAAGAACGTAAAACAAATCTAGCGCTCCTAGGACTTAACTCTACCTCTGTTCTCACACATGCATTGCACAAGTCAATACAAGTATGCTACACTCACAGGCTAAGCACTCACCCTGATCCTGCAGAATAACCCTTTCTTCCCAGCTTGTCAGCTAACAGGCACCATTCACATCTTCACCACTTCCAGTGGGTGTTTTGTCACTCAGTAAGAAGTAGCCGTAGTAAAAGAAATCGAGAAGCTCTCATCCAATATATGAGTGAACCAAACAATTCTGGATATTTTTCTTCACTTCTCAACCCAAACAGTGTATCTTTTGAGAAAGCAAGCGGTACAGGAGAGGACTTTCAGCCTGGCTTTCCCTACAGTTATGTGATGGTAGTTTAGCCACAGGAGAACAGAAAGTTCTCAGCTATAGATTGAATGTGCCATTAAAAAAAGTCTTGGTATTGCTGCAGTCAGAAATTATCAATCTAAGACAAGAGCTTTTGGTGTCATTGTCTTACCTACTATGAGTCTCTCTGAATCTGGCAGATGAGAAAACTGCCTCTTGAATTCCTCGCTCCTATATTTGTAAGTGGAACTTGAGAGCTGCAACAAAGAATGGCAAAAGGTTAAGCAAGCAGATTTATTTTCAGCCATTAACTGTCTTCATGCTAGGTCAGAAACTTTATCTTAAAGAGCAAATTAACATCAAAGGAGCAGTAGGGAATAGGTGGTATCCAAACATGATGATGTTTCAGTGACAATCTTCTCCTATGCAAGAGCGTGCTCCCAGAATTTAGAACAGGATGGTCCATGCTGTAGGAGGCCAGCCACCAGTTAGAAAGCATTACAGCTGCTTGCTGTCAGCCTATTCCACTCACAAGCACAAGACAGCCCCTTGCAGGACTAAGTCTCTTCTAGCACACTCAATGAAGAGGGAGCAAAACCACAGCACAGGAGGTGACAGAGCACATCAGGTCCTCACACAGGCCACCAGCTGGACAAAAGGACGCCACCTACAACACCAATTTCTAATTAGAGTACCACTGAGGAAAAGTTACTATAAAAGGCATTTTTGCTAGTTGCCATAATAAGGCATGTAGGAATAAAAGCCAAAGCTTCCTTCTGTATCATCAGCACAACTGTCACTTCTTGATTTCCTGACCTGATCTATTTCACCATATATTTTAAAATAACATCAAAATCTAGGGTTCATCTAAGATTAAAAATGTGTGGTAAACTCACAGCAGAGAACATTCATCAAGGTGGTCCTTAACTTCTCCTTCTTAAAAAATGAATGTCTCTGTTCCCTTTCAAATGAAAAACTTCTACATGTTCTCCAGAAACAACTCAGCTGTAAAAGCCCTATTTTTCACTGTACAGTAATAATGAGGTCTCATTTTTTCCCTAATAGATGTTGGCCACTTATTTTAGGGGTCTTCCTGATGAAATGTTGCATAAGTCAGTGTCTCAGTCAAATTATAGCTAAGACAGGCAGAAGTCACTCTCAGAAGGTACCAAAACCAGAACAGATAAAATAAGAGATTTTAAAAAAAACTTTTCTAAAAAGGTTTAACAGCATATGACTGCTATTCTCCCCTTGAGCACCTGTGTCATTCCAAAACTTGGCATACATGATAAACTCATTTCTGTTAAAAGACCAGCAGCTATTTATTTTCAGGGTGGGGGAAGGAAGGCATCAGAAAAACCACTTTTGACCATATGACCTTACAGCATGTTTTCTAGTAAACACCCAGTTTTGGCACACTCCAGCAGCATATTAGTTGGTCAGTACCCTTTAGATACATCCATGGTTGTTTTCATAGTTTAGAATGCAGCTCTTAAGCCACTGGAACACAAGTACAGGTGTTTAAGTGAATAAAATACAGCAAGGACAAAGTTTTCAACTCAGTTTACCTTTAAAAAGATACTGAGTTCCTAAACATTACCTCGTATTACCTCTAATAACAGAAAGTCTTTATGTCTGACCACCGGTGAGCACACACTTGCTGTCCACTAATATTCTGAGCACTGCAATGAAAAAGGCAGTGAGGGAGACAGAGAAAATAGGTACTTCTCCCAGAAGGGGAGGGAAGGAAGAATGAAAGCTTTAGGTAAAACCAACAGGGCTATGTTAGACAAGTCCTCTAAGCTGTATGCTTACACAGTTTTATTAAAACTATTTCCAAAATTACAAATGTTGCATTATTTGGCGTACACGTCATCTATTAACGTAGATGGGCTGTGGTTTCTTGGCCTTGTCACGTCATACTATGAAACGCATGTTTTTCACTGATCATCTGAAACAGATATTCAATGACTGCATCCCTTTTGAGAAAAAGTTGTTTCCAATTACTAAAAAAAGACACGGGAAAGAATTAAAAGCTACCTTGAATCTCTGAAGTTTCCACCTGTAGTCGCAGAGATACACATTACACAGCCACGACTGTCAGATTGAAGTCTGAACCCGCAATAACAGTACTCAAACTATGAGAAAGGGGAAAGAACTGATCTGCCATGAGAATAAAAGACAATTGAAAGTCTTCCAGTCCGGCATATGAGGCCATACTTTTGAGGAGGAACTTTCTCAGAACACACTGAGCTATATTGATGTTGACCATTTCTGTGGTTACAAGACAAAAGGAACCAGGAAGAGAGAACAGAGATGTCACAGAATCACAAACACTTTATACCAGTGCCTGAATCAGCCAGATCAAGAGCTACAAGAATCCAAGCTCAAGAATCTTGAGTTTTACTTAGAAATGGAATTTCTTTACAGCATAAAACCTGCTACAGCTTGTCTGAGAATCCCTTACTGCCACTGACGAGTGTTCTTCATCACATAAGCAATAAGAAACACTCTTATTAATTGTACATCTCTATGAAGCTCTTAGAACGTTATGAAGAACTTGCTCCAAATCCTTATCTAATCAGAATCTAATCAGAGCACACTGATGCTTTTTAACCTTATCTTTTCCTTACTTCATACAAAAAGCAGCTCACTAAGATCTGTAATTATTATGCACTCCGCATGTGACTTGGCAATTAAGACATCAGTCAACGGACGCTGAAAACAACAGGAACATTTTTAATATGACCAGGAATATCAATTTCCTTCAAAGGAAGAAAATAGACATCTGCATTTATGTGAATATAGCATCTCTCATATCACCATAATAACAGTTATAACAGCAGTATTTCAGGCAGGCTGCCACCTCTATGTTACAAAACTTACCATCAAATATTGAAAGAAGAAAGGCAGACGTTGGGCTGCACTATAGAGCTTAACAGAGGAAAACAGCAATTTTTAATACATGCATATTTCTAAGTTTAATTAAAGTCATCAGGCAAACACTTCGCCTCAGGATAGTCTTAGGCATTTCTGGGCATGCTATATTTGATCACTAAGCAAACCCTTAGTCCAGTCAACAGCATAATAGTACTCTTTATCTGAAGCCACAAAATACACCAGACATCTGTAAAACAACATAAGCAGAAAAACCCTCTTCAGCATCATCCAGAAAGTCTTACAGAAGACAGTTATTTAAGAATCAGGTACTACCTGAAGACACTGAACCAAGATATTAACATACTTTGTTTAGAAATGGACCAGAGTCCAACTATATAAAGTCAAGTTCCATAAATACTGGCAACTTAAATATGACTAACCCGAGTTATTTATACGATGAAAGCCTGTTAAAAACAGCTTCCTTTCACATTTACATCTTCAAAGCGTGGACAATGCAAATAATTTGAGCCACTCAGCAAACCAGGGAGGAAAATTAAGCTAAACCTTCTCCCAAAGGTACCACAGAAAAAGTTACTTGTCAGGAAATAGTTTGATTGCACATATAACTGAGCATGCAAATAGTCAATCGACCCCACCAGAACTGTGTACACAATTTTAGAACTTGCAAATGACAGTTATAATTTTGCATATGTTTTGTCAACATTTTGCCCTTGTTTTGAGACACCACAAAACTATACACTACCTGACAGTTTGCAGTCTGTATTTTTGACACGCAGAAGTAAATACAAAAAGCTGAGAGCGCAGGTAAGATGACCTCACTAAGAGCAACACAACTTGGACATCACCTGATTTCAAGAGATCCACAAAAGCCTCCAATGAATTTCCAGTCCTGGTATCAATCACTGTCGTGTGCTTGAGGTCACACATTCAAACAAGCCTATGAGCAGGCTGCCTGACTTTCTTCTTTTATGCTCAGAAGCCTCACTTAAACATCAAAACATGGCCAACAAGACCAGTGCTTTCACTCTCCGGTCCACAAGCAAGGAGATCTAATGCCATCACCTCTCTTAAGACCACCTGATGTGCTATTCCCCAAATACAGACAAACTTGACTGATACTTTCCCATTAAGTTTCAAGGCGTGGATGAAAACAAATTTCTTTTTAGTAAAGAACGCACTGTTTTCTCCTCTTTGACTGTATCTAAAATCCTGCTTACTATCAAGAGTAAAAATCTCCAGGAGGAGAGCACACAGTGGGAAAGGAGTCAAATTTTATACAAAAAGAGTGCTTTAAGCCACGAGTATTTGTGAAAATTATCTGTACAGGGAGAAATATAAAAAGGCAATCCAACACCAAACTTTCAAAGGCTAAAGTTTCATTAGGCTATGAGAGACTTATGTCAACAACCCTGAACAAAAGACTCATTTAGCAGCAGTAGGCAAGCTAACTAGGACTTCACTTCCTCCAAAGCAGATACAGGCAAATCTTACCTATAAACAAAGGAACAACTCCCATAGCACATTCAGACAGTGGTCCCCCTGCTGAGGATGACAAGCATTTTTATCTGAGAAGCACTGATCCAACTAGAGTCATTTCTTCAGTCCAGAATCTTCATTAGAACCATCCAATCTAACCTATAAAGCACAAGCTACACCTATACTGTGATTTAACTCCTGCTTTAAAACTGGAGCTGCGACGATTAGGTTTCCTCTTGGGAAGTTACATTTTCACTTTACCTTCTTGATATAAAAAGTATCACCACTGACAGAGAATCTATCCTCGCTACAGACTGAACCTTACCTTCATCTTCTGAACTGTTGCGAGCAAGTTACCCTCTATCTTCTTTTGGAAGACATTAAGTTCTCAAGTCTGCTGCCAAGATTTTTTTTTTTCAGACTTGTTTACATGCTCTACTGAATCTCCTCTTACTTTCAGTTTGCTTCTTTAGCTGTAAGCTACTGAGATACACATAACATTGCAGGAGTCACATCAAACTCTATATCCAGGGTTCACGTTTGCTATTAGGCACAGAAACAGTGGAAGCTCATGCTCACTTGACTATCAGACTCCCTTATCCTTCCAGAATCCTAGAACAGTTTTCTACTTCTTCTGAAAAATGAGCATGAGGCTGTATTTTGGATGTCAGACTTGTTCTACATTAACCCTATCAAGGGCAAACAGCACACATCCACTCTTTTGCAGTGATTCTGTTATACTAATCACACCTTAACAGAATCAAGGCAAATTTGGCGTTAGAAACGGCTTCCAATTATTGACTACTCTTAAGCTTTACTAGCAGTAACTTGCTATTAACAAAGATATTAAACTTGCACAGGGAAAGAACTAGTCACAGGACTTCAGGCAACTTACTGCGAAGTGTACAGTACACTGTGCACTTTGGGACTCAATGTGTACAGAGTCCACATTTTTTTTTTTAAATAAGGAGTTATTTGATCTTACCTCATTATCCACACAGTTGTATTTAATTAATAGGCCATATGATTTGTAACAAACAAGAAGAAAGAAAAGCAAGTTGCTAGGTCACCACAGCCACTGTAATTTATAGGAATCTGCTCCCAACAAAATTCCATGCTCTCAAGGAAATGGAAACAAGCTCAGTCACGGCGGGAAGGAATAAGAGTATAAGGAGGCCAAACTATTTCACTTGCATTCATTTTATGCTCTTCTTTACTTACTCTTAACTCCTCTAGAGAGGAAAGTTTCCTAAGCACAGCGCACCCTTTTAGAGGGCCACTGGCAGGCACAGGGCTCTGCACTGGAGTCATTACGTCCCCTTCTGTGGACCAGCCCTACTCTTACGTGCAGAGGCTGAAGGAGAAACATCTTAACATTTCTCAGTGCCTGAGCAGAGAACAAATCACTGGCAGTCTTGTCCTTCAGTAGCACCTGCATATAGGCAGAGAAATTTACTGTGCTGTATGCATCTTCTGTTGGAAATACATCATGTAACATCTCAAGGAAGAGATATTAAAAGAGATCATGAGCAATTACTCAAGTTATTTTATTTCGTAGGTTTTTGCTTCAAAAAAAAAATCTAAGATACCGCAAGCAAGGCTAAAGGCAATACCTAGTTCCCCCTAAAATAAGTGTCAGTATTAAAGTAGTTCCTAGAGAAGAACAGACAGGCACAGTAAAAACATAAGACAGATCATTCACTTCCTCTATTTAATACGAGCAGCTTCCAAAAATCCACATAGCAAGAAAATTGAGGCATTTCACTATGGAGAGCTTCCATGATATTGGAGAAACTCTCGAGAAGTATTTGAAAAATATCCAGTGTCATTAAACTGGCTGAATTAAGTACTTCTGGAGGGAGACTAAAAACCGGGTCAAGAACATTAGAAGCTCTGTGTCACATGGCCCCCAGCCTCATCTGTTCATCCACTCATGTCCCACTTGCACCACACCTCAAACAGCAGTCCAGCCCTCCCCAGCAACATTGCAAGCATCAAGTCCTTGCTGACCTGATGCAGGATAAAGTGTCACATTTCTGAAAAGCAGCTGTGCTTGACTTCTGAAAAGGAAGGCTGTATCACAACTGTTTACCATGTGGTGTGACACAAACACAGCTGGCCTGGAATCCTGCTTACAAAGGCCTGATCATCTCTTGCGCATCACCAACTACCTTCTCCTTTCAATACCAGGACAGAAGGTCTCATGCTTGAGTGGTGCCTATACAAGTATAAATATCAGACCAGGTTGGAGCACAGCTTGGAAAACAGCTATGAAATACAAAACTAAAGTCATCACAACTACGATTCCCACAGACAAGAAAATTAAGCATTACACAAATTACTGCAATCTACATTGCTAACACCAGGCTATACAATTAAAAATAAAACAAAGGTGCAATTTTAGTATAAAATAAAATTGAAGCCTGGCTTCCTTCCAAAGCAGAAAGGCAACTCAAAAGATTTGATATTAAAAGATGAGCGACAAAAGGTCTTCACAGCTCAAAAGTTCTTCACAGAACTGTAAGACGCACAGCCAACTAAAGATGGGTTCCCTACTTCCCCACCCGCCCCCCCAAAACAACAGTAGGAAGAATCCTGAAACAAAGCGTTTCAGTTTAGAACTTGTGAAGACCTCTGCAAAGTTTCTCCTTCAGAACCAGCTCAGTTTCAAGACACTATATATCAGGGAAATAGGACTCAGCAAAAGCTTCTCTAGCAAGGTCTATATTTAGCCTTAATGGGCTCCATTCTCTGCTCAATAAAGACACAATTTAGCTATGCACGTTACCAGAGGACAGCACAGGATATAGTTTTCAGGAGAACCCGCTATCCAGAGGGAACAGTGCCTACTGAATAATGCATCTTGCAAACACAAAAGAAAATACACTTCAAGCACACAAAAAAACAAAGCCTGCTGGGAACACATTACAGCTGGAACTGCCTTCTTATCAATACGAGAAAGCCTCTTATCATAAGGAACACTATAAATTTCTCCCTAGGAAAAAAAAACCACAACCAAACTGTTTGGATTGAAAATATCCCCTGCTTATTCTGAGGCACTTGCTTTGCAGTATTTAGTATTTTCCTTTTGCAAGTAAGTGTTCTGAACCATTTCTAAATGGCAATATACTTTCCTAAGCCAATGTACTTTCATAACTACTCTGATTTGGATGCAAAGTCTCCAGTTTGACACGTACAGCGAGGAGCAAAGCATATGTTCAGTTTCAGAAATAAAACTGACTGAGGCATGAAGCTAATGTAAAGGCAGAAGACGTGCATGCCTACACATACCACCTCCTCCTCTAGCTGACTGCAGTCCGATCCAGTCCACGCAAGTCCTGGCCAACACTCAGGCAGTCTCTGCAGCTCCTCTCTCCTCACCCACTCTCTCAGAGCCAGCACTGGATGCCAGCCAGCAGTGCCAGCTAGCTTTCTGCCAGCCTCTGCTCACACACCAGCATGGAAAACAGGCAGAAACACACTAGTTTTGCAGAACTAGCACACAAATGCTACAAAAAGTAATCAAATCTTAAGGGGAGTGGGGCAGCGGAGGGGATTGATGTAAAGCCACCCAGCTCCAACCTAAAATGACTGTAATCTTAAATAGACTTCGGAAGGCAGACTTAAGTTGCATAGGTCACTTCAAGTTCACAGAAGTCCCAAAGGGGACAGCAGAGGAAGCTACCATCACCAGGGGAACACCGGCCCTGAAAGGAGCACTTGGTCCTCAGTGCTCCTCCTCTCTGCATCACTGACAGGGACAGCCCCCACACCAGCTGCACGCAACTCTTAAAGACAGACTATGTCTACACCACTTAACTTAGTATGCAACCAAATCTACTTTGGCACAACACCCAGCCTTTGCCTACTTCTTTAAGTCTTCAAGCCCTTGCTAAGAAACCTCCTCAGGCAGAGCTCCAGAAGATCAAAGGAGAAGACTGAGGCATGCTTCACACAGGGCCAAGCTGCTAAAATGAGTATACTGCTGCGTGGAGCTCAGTTCTTCACACATACAGAACAGCTGCTGTGAAGCCACAGAGCTCTGCATACACAACAGGCCCTTCCACCTGCTCCCAAAAGGGGAATAGCAGGCCCACAGCTACTCCATTTCCTTTGTGCTCCCTATGCTTTTCTGCCTGTCTCATCTAGGTCCTGTCTGTTGCATTTCTGTGAGTAATGATGTGAAGTCAGGCTTTGACTACCTGTGCAGGGGGACATTCTGGAAGCACAACCAACTGTGGAGAAAAGGATGGGCTGTTTGTGAGCATCACTCAGTGCTGCTAGCAAGCCACTGAAGTGTGGAAGGGCTGCAGAGCCCCTTTTGGCTACATATCATCAGCCATGCTTCTCCAGCTTCAACACTGTTCAAAAAAAGCTGTCGTAATACTCATAAGGTTTCAAAGCTACAAGAGAAGAGGCAGGTGACTTTATGACAACATGTAGGAGGCTAGGCCGGGAGTGAGCAGATCCCCTTGGGCACTTGGCTGAAGATGCAGCTAATGACTCACAGGGAAGAGAGATCCCTCTCCTAGTACAGTACTACTGAGATGACTGAGGGGGGGAGGATTTCAGCACATTTTTTTCCACTCTAATAACCAGATTTCAATCTGAATGCCCGCAGAAGACAACTGAATACACTGGGCCCATATTTCCAGCCATTTTACAAGCCACAGCTACACACTGCTATTAAGCACCCATCTTTGTGCACCTAACAGGGAGGTGATGCTTTGGATGGCACACAGTCCCCTTGCCAAGACCAGCTGCATGAGTAAATAACATGAACTGGTTTCACCAGAAAAACAAGGCAACTCTTCTGCCTTCCCAAGGCAAAGATAAGACACATCACAGGGAATCTCAAGGTGCTATAAGAGCACCAAGAGGAAAGCTATACCGGAAAATATTTGCTGGCAATTTCTTTCTAGCAGGAAGACAGGAGGACCCAAAATGATCTCAGAAAGGTATTGCCAAATACTGGATACCAGTGTGATTCAGATCTCAGAAGCAGCGTGAGTACAAAGAAATTTAAGGGCATTTCCTGTTGATAAAATCAAGTCATCATCTGATTAAACACCTAAGTATGGAAGTTTGACCCACTTCACAATAAGGCTGTGAATTTCAATCTCAACTATAATTATTTACATAACTGCTACAAAGCATCTCTGAGGTCAGATGAAACAAACACTTCAATTTCTAAAGACGAAGGTTAAGCAAAGGGTACAAGAGATTTGGACACTTCCCCAGAAAAAAATAACTTAGCCACCTCTAAACAGAAACCTAAGGTGCTTTTAGCTTCCAGGAGGCAAGATCGGATTTATTCAGCATCCACATCAATACCAACCTTAACTAGCAATGACTTCTTCCGGTCTGGTAGTAAAGTTATATCTACAATGCTTCTACTAGAGACTATGTTTCACATTGTCCCCCCTCAAGACACCAGTAAAAGTCGAATTGACAAGGGTCTTAAGTGCCTTCCTCCTTTTTGCTTTAGGAAAGTTTGTCCAGTCTGCACGTTTTCCTGACTACACAGATGTAATTACAAAATTCAAGTAATCCTTCCCCCCGCCCCCCATACTTCAGTTGCCCTTTTCCATCCTTACTTTGCCAGAACTGGACTCTGACACTTCTAATTTGTAGGTAAGTTCAGCTGTAGCCCCTAAATACAGGTCAAAAAGAAGGTGATGACTTCTGAAAAGATTAATTCCGATTTCCTTTAGCACAGATACATTAACTGACCTGTGTAATTTGCTTTTCAGCAAGTCACAGAAGGATAAATAAATATTTTGGATCCAGACAATAGTGAGGGATTGTAGAAGCGTATTAGGAATATGTAACTCATTGTAGTTTATGCCATAGTGAATGCAACTGACTACATGAATTTTGTTGGTGTAAATCACACTGGTCATCTCATTTAGCCTATAAGTACCCCTACTGCATCTGAAGTTGCATGAAAAGTAACACTCACAAAGAATTAAACCTAAAAATATTTTTCATATATCTAATTTGACTTCTCCCTTTTCTGCCTCACAAACCAAATGCAGATTCTACCCATTTTCTACAAAAAGAGCTGCTACAGGATTTGATTGAATCATTCTCACCAAGAGAGCACACAGTTTTTCTTCAACTTTATATAAAATGGAATGGAAAGGGTCAGCTATCAGAAGACGTTTGTCTCAGTATAAACTAAGCAGAGCTATGTAAGCACTACAGTTTATGATCACAGACTTCCACTTATTCCAAACAAAGGCTGATATCTTGAGTCCTGTTGGGCAGAAATAGCAGAAAACAGGAGAAGTTGAAGAGTTTCACAAGCAAGCTGAAGTTCTGAATGACTGTCATTTCCTTCAGGTTCAGGGAAAGTGGGGGTGGAGGGGAGAGGAGGAGATGGGAGTGTTGTGATCAGATTATGATTCTGTTACTACATTATCGAACTTAAAACCTGAGAAAGAAAATCTCAGTTTACTGACTTCACAAGCAACTTCAAGGAAGCACTACTTTGAAAGCACATTTATTCCATGTAATCTCTAAAATATTGTTGATATCACTAACGAATCTTTACATAATTAGACATAACCATCTGTTACATAGGATGAGGTAAAGTATGACTTCCAGAGTAATCATTAACACCAAGCCTCAAACACTCATCTTCAGCATTTTCATGTTTTTGGAAAGGGAAGTATGCATCCCAAATCATCTAAACACCTACGTGAGATTTCAGATACATTTTTATCTTAATTATCTCCTAGATATTTTTCCACTAGACGCTGAGAATGACTTAAGTGCATTAGTACATGATCATATGCTATGTAGTTCTGTTTATCTGTCCTCTTCCCTTCCAAAAGGATCCTAGAAGAGCTTCTATCTCTTAAAGTTTTTAAAGCTTTCATTCCTTAAACTGTAAAGCCTCCTTTCATTAAAATGATATGATCATTCAACCAACACTACACTGATTTTCTAAATGATGCTGCACTTCCAATTGTTTTGTTTGTAATGATCTAATAAATAAACCACATGAATCTGAAGTATTTTCTTCCTGATCTGTTAAATATGTAGCTAATTCTCCAGATGAGTGTAATAATACGTGTTGGATATAGCTTTAAACCACTGCAGCTGGGGAAAGCATATTTGGACAGGGTACTGACTGCCAGACTTTGTTCAGAACAGGCTGAAACTCAACGGCAGACAGATCTATTCCAGCACTCATTTTGGAGCTACATCAACAGCAAAAAGGGATTCCCAGGATGAAAACAAGCGATGTAGGGGGAAAAGCCACTAAACAAAGAAAAAAAACCATTAACCTAATAAACAATGTTCAAGGGCCAGTCAGAAAAACAGCTTGCCTTTTCCTAGCTCTTTTAAAATGCTGCATCTGTATAAGCAGTGTTATCACAGGGTTAAAAGCACCTATTCTAGAGATTCCAGGTAAGTCAACACATAACTACCAGAGCTAGAAGTACAGCAAGAGCTTTTTGTACCAACATTATGGCACTTCAGAAGAAAACAGCATTGATTACTTGTTCAAGATTTTTATTCTCCTCTGAGATCTACACCTAATTCTTATTCTCCTCAGCAGGCAGCTTCATACCAGCAAATAATGAGGTGACTAAAAATCCTCCCCTGATGTCACAAGCCGAGATGTCTCTCCTTCATAAGCCAAGCATTCAGAGATACAGATGAAAAGAAAGCTTTTTTCAGAAAAAAAAGTGTCATGTCAAGTGCACAACAGCGGAGATGAAGTAACTAACAGAGGACCTTAAATATTGGACTGATAAAACATATTTACTGATACAACAAGCCCACCTCTAGAGTGAACATGAGTCTTCACAGAAAGGAGCATTCAAATCACTACAGATGCAAAAAAAAAAAATAGTTTATCTAACCCTTACCAGTCTCAGGCCCCAAAGCATGTCAACAGACATCTGTGCTGCAACACATTATCATTTGGATGATATGGACGTATCTGCATCCCTCCTGTGCAGGTTTGAGTTATGTTTACTGTATTCTTGGGAACGTACATGCACGCTCCCATAGGTTAGCTCCTTGTTGTATCAACTACATCCATGCTTGCCAAATTCCAAAATCCTTTTCCAAGTCTTGTGCAACCATGCTTGTTCTGGTATTATGAAAAATAAAAGATTCCCTGTTTTAACTTCTCCCTGCATCACTCATTTGCTACTGTTGTCGCACGCCTTCACAGTGACCATGTCTTTAAACGTTATGTTGCATTCAAGTTTTTTTTCTTCAAAGCATCTTTTACTACTTTTCTTTACAACACCTCCCGTGCACTCACATTTCCAAGCTATTAAGCAAGCCTCCCGTATAAAAGTATTTCCCAGAGAGATGTCTATTTGATTTCAACAACTCTTTCCACCTACCGTTTTGTGACAAGGGAAGGACTTACTTTTTTATTCCTTCTTTCCACTGGCATTCTTCTTAGGACATATATATATGAACTTTCTTTGACTGTTTATTAATAGAAAACAGAGTTTCCAGACAGAATATGCTCACTTTGGATGCAAGAATCCTTTTCACCAGCTTCCCTGTTCATCTTTATCTTTTTGTTCACCACAATAGGAAAAGAGTCAAGACTTCCACAGGTTCCTTCTTCCAAGGATGTTAAACTTAATTACATTTCAGCATGAAGAATGTAAAAAGGGTAAAAAAAATAATATTCAGAGTCTTGAGATAAAACTTCCAGATGACGAAAATCAAAGAGGCATTGGAAGTTAAGTTTCATATCTACCCGTGGATGCCAGAACCACATGATCAAAAATAGATGCAAGTCTTACAGGTTCCAGTAAAGAGGGAAAATCCTCAGATGAAGCTTCCAAGAGAGCTTTTTTCTTACTCCGTGAGATTATAGAAGTCTAGCTGGGGAACAGACTTACAAAAAATTTATATATATTCTCAAAACAACATTTTAAAAGGTATTTATGAAAATGATATCCTCAAAGAAACGCTACAAGCACTACTAAATGCTGTAAATCTTGTAGAAAGGATTCAAAGTGCTACTAATTTAAGAATTCCTTACAGTAATAGAAAAAATCCTCACATTTTTTCCAATAAAGCTGTCCAGACTGTTCTTGTTTTAGCGATGGGGAGAAAAAGTCAGGCGTAACAGGATGAGTTTGTTCTGTTCTTTCTTCTTTCCCGCTACTCTTCCTTCTCCCTATTCACCATAGTCAGGAGAGAGAGATTATAACTCAGAGGCTCCCACCAGAGTCTGCTGTTAACTGCATGTGCTCATAGCACCTACACAGCATTAATGATACCTGGCCAGACTTTCAGAGGCATGGCACAACTGTTTACTCCCACTCAAATCCATGAAAAATTGAAGTCAAACCAGTTAGGCTTTAACACTGACATTTGGTTTCCATCAGAGAAGCAACAGTACATACACAGGAAAAAAAAAAGTCCAAAGCAAATAAAGCAGGCAACAAAGCTGATAGCTGGGTGCTACCATAGGCTGGTCATGCTATTGTAACAACTCCTTAGTTTTACTGACTCAAAGGTAGGAATAAGAGTAATAAATCCAAACTTGCCAGGTGACACTAAGATCATCTGTAGTAAAGTGTTAATGACACACTTTGCCCACTGCAGCAAGCTGCCTTCCCTGCTATCACCTACAGATCAACTGTGACTCAGTACTCAGGGAGTTTTAATGGTTTGCTTGTATACTTAGCAGCTGATCATCAACTATGCAAGTTATTAAAACACATTTTCTGCCTAGAAGAGCAGGGAAAGATGCCAGTGACATGGCGCTTTAATTAGAAGATGCAAACACCTTTTTTGCCTTGCTTTTGCAACATCCTGCCTTTTGCTACTTCTATGTCCCCTTGAGGCTAAGAAAATGAGTAGCATTGCCTCCTATAAACAGATCAATAGAGGTTTTCTAAAACTAATCAGTGCCACAAACAGCACTGTGAGAACTTTACAAGCCACAGCACTACCTTACAAGAGAATTGTGTCAATATCTGCCTCTTAAGTACAAGGTCATATTTACCCATCGAGACAAACATGAACTTCAAACAAATACTGAGGCCTTCAAGTATAAATCTTAGGCAGAAGGCAACCTTTTAAACACACCATAGAACACTTCCCACTTCTTTTAGTGGCTCTCAGAACACCGAAGAATCCCAGCGCCCACAGAAGTTGCAGGCAGGCAGAAAATGGCACTGTGAGGACACACAACATACTGAGCACAAAATATATGCTTAAAGTTCTACTCAAAGAAACCTCAACTTTAAGCACACATCTCAAATCTAAAAACAGAGCCGGCAGCACAGTTATATCATACATACACTTCAGTGCTTCAGAATGGCAAGCTTAGCGAGTCCTTGCTAACCACAAGTCCATCAAACTGACCCCAACCCAACAGGTTTCTTTCTCATATTAAGAATCGTTGACACAGCTGGTAGATTATGTACCACACAGTTTGTTTCCACAAACTAATTTGTTATCTAATAAGAGTGTACCTGACAGTTACAATGCCTACACATTATTTGCTACCAATTCAAGTACAGAGAGATAGCTGAGAACAGGCCAAAGGCCCTCTATCAGCCTGTCACTGTAGGAACAAAGCAGAGAACACAGAATGATCCAAGCACTCCCTGGCAATGTAGTTCTCAGACTTACTGGGATTCATTCAGCCTCACCCATTTTTAGTGGGTCCAGACTGCTGTTGCTCAGTTTAAAAGTATACATGGATTTATGGGGAAATACTAGTATATGCTGGAATCTGAGATGTAAAATCAATGTTCTCACCATGAGAACATCCACTAAGCTTGAAAAGAAGTCATAAAAAGACAGAAATTAGATCGATAAAAAAAGAGTTAGAAATCTAATCCCACAGTCCTGCTCACAGCCCTCCTACTGATTCCCTATGGCCTTAGATCTTTCACCTGCTTAGCACAACAAACACCTTGATGACCTCATCAGGACAAGGCTGCAGCAGTCCAGCTGATGTCTCTGTGCACAAGCTAAGGCATGCCAATTCATTCTGGGGTCACCTGATGCAGAACCTGAGTCACATTGTCAGAGCTCTGAGGAAGGGAATCCAAACCTCTCACGAGATCAGGTGCCACCCCACCTGTTGCTGTATACAACACAGAGTTCCTCCCTCCTATCCAACAACAACACATCCACTAAACGAACAGCAAAACGCATTGCTAAGTCCACAATTACAAGTTCACCTTCTGTTAAGATACTGGAGGGGAAAAAAAAAAACATCAAAAGCACAGGCACAGTGTTAAAGACAGTGTTGCTTACTACATTCTCCACTTTCAGTGAAGCAACACCTTGGAGAAGAGATAAAGGAATCATCCTCCCCGCCCCCTTTTGCCCTTCCTATTCACAAATTTGCTACACAGTAAGTTTACTTTTGTGAAAAACACATGCTTACCCAGCAAGAAACAGACACTAAGGAAGCTTATCCAAGATTAAGCACCATCAGTGCCTTTCTAAAGGCACAGGAACATTGGATAGGCTCGAGCACCATGAAAGGAACTGGGAGACAGGACTGGGCACAGAGGTCTGAAGTCCTGTCACTAACTTGATACATTACATCAGGTAAACAACTTCATCCCCTCTCAGTGTCAGCTTACACTTTAGTAAGCCGATAACGATAAATTATCTACCTCACTACACAGGTAGAGAACACTTTACTAATTCATGACTACAAAGCAACCTGAGAAGAATGGGTATAAAGCTAGTACATATACATACGGATATAGATAGATAAACAAATTGGGAAAAACATTACCCAAAAGCTCCAGTCAGCACTCCAGCTATACTGAGTGGGAACCTGCATCTTCTCTGTGCACGAGCTGTGAGTCTCCTGTGAAGCTGCAACCAGCTGGCTAGTAACACCATGGTCCGCTTCATCAACTTCCTGTGAACAAGGAAGCAAGAAATGTCATTGGACAATGGAAGAGAACGGTCCTGAAATAAGATGTTTAGCTCATGTAGGAACTGCGTGTTAAATGAAACTTGACACACCAGATTTACCCAGGTGAGCGGCATGGAAACGCTCCCAACTGACAAGCTTTTAATTGTTTTTACAGAGCATGCTGTATTTAATTATTACTTATTGTTACTATTGTTATCAGAGCATATTTCCTCAGAAGCACCTCAACCTACACACTGAAGCTGCACAGGCATGTAACACCAGAATAATATCAACACAAGACACCAACACATAACAAACAGAGCATCTCTAAGATCTGAACGGCCTTTAAGAGAGTAAGAAAGGCCACAAAAATCACAGAATCACTACGGTTGGAAAAGACCTCTATGATCATCAAGACCAACCATCAGTCTATCCCCACCGTGCCCACTAACCACGTCCCTCAGTGCCACATCCACACGGCTCTTGAACACCTCCAGGGACGGTGACTCCACCACCTCCCTGGGCAGCCTGTGCCAGTGCCTCACCACTCTGAGAAGACATTTTTCTTAATATCCAACCTGAACCTTCCCTGGTGCAACTTGAAGCCATTACCTCTCATCCTACCACTATTTACCCGGGAGAAGACTGCCCCACCTCGCTACAATAAAACGTAACACTTCAGAGGTAGACAGATCTACTTGCATCACTTATTATAAAAGTAAGCACACTTTTGACAACGTTCTTCACTGCAGAGGTCACTTTTATTTCACGAAGGGCAGCTGAACGTCAGGAAGGGGAAGACACTTGCCCCAAGCACCACAGCAAATTGGAGCAACACCAGCCCGCGTTCCTAAGCAGAAAGAACCACCGCCCGTAGCGGTGATACAGAATAGAAAGGGCAACAGAAGAGGCAAAGCCGTGTTCCCAGCCCAGAGGGAGCCCAGCCTCACCACGACCTCCGGCAGTTGGTCCCGCACCACCACCCCACGCCGCAGGCAGAGATCTTAACGCCGCAGAGAGACTTCCTGACCCTCTCTATAATTAAGTTAAGCCGCGGGCACCCCGCAGCCACCCCGCGGGCGGCCGGCCGGCACCTCCCCGCGCAGCCCCGAGACGAGGCCGACGCCGCCGCGGGGGGCAGAAGGCAGCGGGTCCCCTCCTCCCCGCTCCCGCCCCCAAAAACTTTCCGGAAGGGCGGAGGCATCGTGCAGAACTCCCACACCCCGCGGCCCCCCAGGGAAGGACCCCCGCCGCCCCTACCTGCGCAACCCGTCTGCGGCTCGCCCGGGGGGGTGGCGAGGCAGCGGGCCGCGGCAGGCCAACGGCCGGGGCATGGAACCCACCGGCGAGGCCGGAGGAGAGCAAGGAAGAGCCGACGGGGAGGGCGCGGAGCGCGACGCTTACCATGGAGGGGGGCGAGAGCGGCGCGGCGCCCGCGAACTGCCTGAGCGGGGCGCACGGCGGGGCCGCGGCCGCCATTTAAAGGGGCAGGCGCCGGCCGGGCCGCGGGGCGAGGACCCGGGCGGGAGGCGGTTGCCAGGGGAGAGCGGCTCAGCGGGAGGCCGGGCCGGGGCTAGGGGCCGCCCGCCCGCGTCGGGGGGCTGACGGGGTGGGCGGAGAGGGCCTGTGCTCCCCCCCGCCCACACGCGCACGGGTCGGGGTCAGCCTCACCGAGGCTTTCAGGGAGCTTAGCGAGGGCTGCGCGGAGTTGGGGAACGTGTAGGAGTGTAGCCGGGGACCGTCCCGGCGACGGATGCGAGTGGGCCGCGGCTGCCTCCTCTCCTGACAGCGGGAGGCCCTGCGGGCGACGGGCAAGGGCGGCACCGCGCCCCACTTGTGAGTAACGGCCGGAGCGGGGCTCTGCGTTAAACAGGCAGCTCGCTCCAGGGGGACACCTACAGGGGGAGAGGGGTAGCCGAGGTTGCTGAAGTTCCTGTGATTGAGATCCCCTCCCAGCCGTGTGCCCAGACGGGACAGCTGTAATGCTGCCAACAGAGAGTCTCCAAAGTGTGCAAGAAGGTGTAATGAAGAAAGGATGGTTTACTTCTCTTTCGTTGGTTGCTTTCTTGATTTGGACCCTTGAAACTCTTCTCAACAAACAGCAGCCAGGGGATCGGATCGTCTTTTCATCCAAAAGTTGAAATTCTCTCTTGATCTTCCTGAGTTATCCAGTGTGAGAAGCTTCACATCCAACTGATAGCTGCCAGCAGCACCAAGAGCCCTTTGTATTCCCTTGTCTTAAAGCTGGCCAGCCTGACAGCTTTATTCAGCCATGTCCTATTTAAGGGTGGATTCACAACAGAATTACTGTCACAGGACAAAATGAACATAAACACCATTTGCAGAAACAACAGTAGAATGTCCACCACAACACACTTAAGGAGTTTTTTTTAGAAGAACATCAAATACTTGGGTTTACATCAGATGGTGTCTGGAATCCCTTTGATCCAGCTGTATCTTCCCACGTTGCCTTCTCTGCCGTGCAGCCATGGTCAGTAGCTTTGTCCCAATTCCTCTGCATCTGCCAAGTGCCTCTGACTTTACTGACTACTCAGTCCTCAAAATCATGATAGCTTTTGACTCCTCTTAACTCCTTAAACTCCGGCAGCTCGGGGCCATGCCCACTGCCCTGGGCAGCCTGATCCAAGGCCCCACCACTCTGATGCAGAACCTGTCCCTAACCCCCAGCTGCCCCTCCCCTGACACAGCTCCATGCCGTTCCCTCGGGCCCTGTCGCTGTCACAGACAGCAGAGCTCAGCGCTGCCCCTCCGCTCCCTGTGAGGAGCTGCAGCCGCCATGAGGCCTCCCCTCAGCTCCTCTGCTCTGGGCTGAACACACCATGGGACCTCAGCCGCTCTCCATCCACCTTGCCCTTCAGACCCTTCTCCATCTTCATAGCTCTCCTTTGGATGCTCTCAAATAGCCTTATATCCTTCCCACACTGTGGCATCCACACCTACACCCAGCATTCGAAGTGAAGCCACGCAGCACAGAGCTGAGTGGAACAACTTCCCTCACCTGGCTGGCAGTGCTGGGCCTGATGCACCTCAGGGTACAGTTGGCCCTCTGGGCTGCCAGGACACTCTGCTGATTCACATTCGATTTGCCATCAGCCAGAACCCCCAGATCTCTTTCTGCAGGTCTGCTCTCCTGCCTCTCACCCCCACCGTCTGTATATAGATCCAGGGTTGCCCCATCTCAGGTGCAAAATCCATTACTTATCTTCACTTCAAACTTCATGTGGTTGATGATTGCCCAGCCCTGGAATTTGTCAAGATCTCTGCAAGGGAGTCAACAGCTCTTCTTAATTTAGTATCATCCACAAACTTACTTCGAGCCCTGTATCCAAGTCACTAATGAAAACAAAGAGAACTGGCCCTAAAATTAAGCCTTTCAGAATCCCACCAGTGACTGGCCACAAGCCTTATGTAGCCCAGTTTGCTACTATAACCCTTTATGCCAAACCTGTCAGCTGATTGTTCACCCATCCCATTATGTTTATGTCTAGCTGTATGCTGCACATTTGTTCAGAAGGTTACTGTGAGAAGCTATTGCAATCTTTACTGAAATAATCAGCTGGTTCCCCTTGGCTAGCTAGCTGGGTAACCTCATCATAAAAGGAGATTAAGTTCATCAGTCAGGACTTTCCCATTGCTTACATGGGTGGATAGTGACAGGACAAGGGGAAATGGTTTTAAACTAAGACAGGGGAGGTTTAGGTTAGATATTAAGAGGAAGTTTTTCACACAGAGGGTGGTGACGCACTGGAACAGGTTGCCCAGAGAGACTGTGGATGCCCCATCCCTGGAGGCATTCAAGGCCAGGCTGGATGTGGCTCTGGGCAGCCTGGTCTTGTGGTTGGCAACCCTGCACACAGCAGGGGGGTTGAAACTAGATGATCATTATATTCCTTTTCAACCCAGGCCATTCTTTGATTCTATGATTGTCAACCCATGTTGGCTGTGACAAGTTGCTGCATTATCTTTCAGGTATTATTCAGTAACTCTCAGAATAATTTTCTCCATAATTTTGCCAGGCACCAAAGTGATACTGACCATCCTGTAAACACCAGGTTCTTCTTTCTTGCCCTTCTTGAAAACTGTGACAACATTTACCAGCTTCTGGCTGACTGGAACCTCTCCAGATTCCCAAGACCACTGATCCTTTCTTGATATTTTCTTTGCGCTCTAGCACTCGTCAGTACTTCTTTCAGAAGAGCCTTGCAATGTAGCTTTCACTGTGTTAAGCTAAGCACTGTGTTGTTCTGCACACAGTCCCAGCTCCCTTCTTTAAAAATATTATACTTCAGAAAAATTCCTCCCTGGTAATTCCAGATCTTCCCACTCTCCCAACCCATTTAAGGCAGAGAAGAAATATTTGCTTCTGTGTTCTTCAGCCATATCCCTCTACATTCTCCCTTGCTTTTTTTGATACAGGTGTATCACATTAAAGCTAGATATTGTTCCTCCTGATGTTTGGTCAGCAAGACTTTGCAATTCAGATGCTGAATTTCTTTAAACAGTTATTGTGGGCCATCCACATGCAAGGATGCGAATCTAAGAATTTATCAGAATAATTTTCATGAAAGCCATAGCATTAGGACAGTTTTCCTCGTGGTGTGGTAGGGTCTTTTAGTCACGTGTGGGTTGCTTTTTTTTTTTTTTTTGGGGGGGGGGGGAGGTTTTTTGGTCATTTTCACTTCTAAATACTAAAAAAAGCAGAAATCCTAATGCCTCTCTTAGCAGGAATGTGCAGCATATGTGTTTTGATGGGCGTGGAACTGAGTTTTTAATGGATATTCAAGTACAGTTCCATTATCTGAAGAGTCTAAAGATAAACAAAATCATTAGATGAGTGTGCTTCTGAACAGGTGCACTGTGAGAGGTGTCAGCCAGATAACTGGAGTGGCATATGCTCCATACAGCTGCAGTGCTGCTGGCCAGGCTGAGTGTTACAGGTGGGGCTTTGGGGCTGCTGGCACACTTCCCATACAGTAGTGTTGCGTATTTGCCTTTCTGCAAGCTCAGATTTCCACTTCCACGGTACAGCAGGTAGTTTTGTATGCAGGTAGGCCAATCATTTTACCAGTATTCACTTCCATCTGGTGGCAAGGACAACCTTTGCTTAAATGGAGTTGAAGTAATCAACTTTTCAATAGTAAGGATTTGTTCTTCGCTGGGGAAAAAAAAATAAAAAGGTACTTTGGATAACATATTTTACCTGTGAGTATGTATATAGCCACAAAAATACTAAATTCCCATAACTTCCTTTCATGATGAATGAGGATGCCTATTTTTCAGCTGCTCAGAAAATTAAGCCAATTGCTCTCTCTACTCACCTCTGCTATGAAGGAGTTCAAAGAGAAATTTCCTTTTGAATATCTGAATATTCTGTAAACCCAAACTTCTGGTTATACTACGTCAAAGCAATTAAAAAACAAACAAAAAGTTCACTTCCCACCGCTCTCTGAGCATTTTCGGCATCTTCTCTAGGACAGATGAGAACAGCCCCCAGGAAGTCATTGTTGTGACTTCAGACATGGCTGTCATCCAGGCAGCTGGCAGAGAGCTGTGGTAACTTTAGTAAGTGTGACATTCACTGAGCAGAATGCGAGGTCCTGTTGCAATAACATACACATATTTTTTTGCCCACACTACCCGGGCTGCTTATTTGCCTACACCACTATCGAGATCATATATTTTAGCAGCTATGAGCCAGCACACTGGGAAGCTCTATGGATCTGCAGTGTCTTTGTTCCTTTTCTTCCTACTGGTGGGTGAGTACTAAAACACCTTCCTTCATTAGAAGAAATATAGTTTATTCCTAGTGCTTGGCTTGGAAGGTTCTCTTCCTTTTTTTCAAAAAGTCACTCTCCTCTGAGGGCTCCCTCAGGATGCAGGAAATCTATATCTAGTGTTGGGCACTGCATTCAAACATGGGTTTTTTGCACATATGTTGCTTTTTAGTTAATACGTGTTTATGTTAATATGTGTTTGAATTTGACCTCCAGGGTAGAATTCTTTCTGGAAATCTTTCCAGAAAGAGTATGTTTGCCTGTCTTTCAAGAAGAAAGGTTGCATATCATCGTTGTTAGAAGTTTCATTTCTATTTTGGTTCTCTGATGAATTAGCAACCAGTTGTCTTCACAAGGTAGTTATTCACATCCATTTGTGAAGATCAATCTTAGTGCAGGGCAAAAGTCATATAAATTGAGATAAGCTATGGACAGTCATTAACTGCTTACTCACAGGCTACTGGGAACTGTCTAGAGCTTCTAAAGCACCCTTATGGTACCAGCGGAGTGTGAAGGTGAGCTCTAAAGCCAACAAAACCACCCAAAATATGGTCATTCTAGGGCGTGAGGATTTTTACATGGTTTGGAAATTGAGTTCTGTTTGCCCTTGGCAGACCTCCTCTCCATCTGTTGAGTGTGTACAAAGGAAAGGAGGCACAACAAGAAAGGTCATATTGTGCACTGACCTCCAGGCTCCACTTTGGTTCCTTGATGCTGTTGGCAGCTGGCAAATGAAGCTTGCACGGCAGCTCTGGTGTACTCCAGGGATCGAGGAGTAAGTCAGAGGTTCCAGGACTAGAAGAGAGAATGGGTATATTCTATTCACTTTTTCTGTATTTCCACCTCCTCCCACCGTGCTTTGTGTATTTTGTGGTTACAGCCAAGATATGGCCCTACATGGGAAGTATGAACCTGTGGATTGTGTAAAAGATAGGCTGGCAGATTAGTAGGTGCCCTGTTGTGACTGGAAAATGTGGAGCACACTGTCACGGTACAGGAAGTTCCAGAGAGGTTTCACCGCTTAGGGTGAAAACTGGCCATGAACTAATGACTTTGTATTACAATGACCTATTAGATCATCTAATCATTTTTCAAGGTCAAGACAGGATCATTCATGCCCTAGGTACTCTGCCTAGCTTAAGTGCTTTCACCAAGAAGTCTTGCATTCTTCTCTATGGGGGACTGAGCCCTACAACCCACTTGACAGGAGACCCACACATCATTCTGCTAACGAAGCAACCAACTTATAAAGAGCTTAGAAGCAGGCTCAACAAGGCATTTGGCATTAGTGTACTGCCAGATGCCAATATGATAAAGGCATTGTGTATTTAAATACCAGTAAACTAGCATGTTCCTGATTTGCAACCTTACAAAAGAAAAAAATGGAGGAAAGGTAGAAAAATAGAGGCTGTGCTGTGATCTTCCTATTGAACCACCTCAGAGCTGGGACTAAATGATAGAGCTTCCTCCTTTTGTATTTTGATTTTCCTAATTAAGCTGTAAGTTACCCGATATTTATTGAATCAAAGATGTGGGGTAACACAGATGACAAGGTCAGTTATTTCATAACAGGCGGCGTAAATAAAACTCAAGATGAACAGAGGCAACATCAAAGTACATTGTTCCTGTACTGTTAAGATCTCTTCAGCACTATCTCTGAGTCTAACTGGACAGTGAGTATCTGGACCTTAGATTACTCTGAATAGCTCCAGTGAGCTTATGGGTAAAATAATGTACGGACATGAGGATAATATTTTATCCGGTCTTTCTAATAGGGACTGCTTGTTTTAAGGGACTCAGAACTACATTACTGTTTGGGTTCCTGGTTTTCAGGCTGCCGATTAACACTGATCAGTGTTACAGTTAATAGGACAAAATTTCAGTTTTGGCATAAAAGCATGAAGCACCATACATCTCTGAAGAGTTTTCTCAGGATGTCTGTTTCTTTTACTTGCACAAGTTGCTCAGGCAATACCCTCCTTTGGGATTATGCCCCTCCTAGCACATCAGATCTAGCATACTGTGGGCCAGGCTGAGGCATCAGCTGGTCCCATCCCCCTTCCCCTCATCTATTTGCAATGAACCCGAAACACTGGGAATATGATTAAACTTAATTATTTGCCTTCCAGCCACTCGGGAATTTGATTGTAGAGCTTTCATCTCCCTTCTCCCTCATGTTTGTGCCTCAATCAACATCCCTGCCTGGAACTGAAACCCATTCCTGACATTAGAGTAGTGGAAACTGTTACTGTCTCACAAAATCATTCTGCTCCAGAAAATCATTTTTTGTTTTTTTTTTTTTGTTTTTTGTTTTTTTCTTCTGGGCCTAATGGTGTAGGGTTTGCTCACACAGCATGTTGTCTTATGTGGGCATCTCTTGTGAGCCATTCTAGAAGAGCAGACATGTCACATGCGATGCTACTGCCAGATTTCTTAGCCAGCTCGTATTTTCTATGTTTTTCCATCAGTGAGTTAACTGTTGTCCGATAACTAAACTGTGAATGCTGTACATCATCCTTTTATAAGGCATGTAGAACAACAAGGCCCTGCCTTCTGACAGAAACTGTCAGTCCTACTTTTTGATCAGAGAAGTCATAAATGACAGTAGCTACAAATACAACTGTAATTTCCTGCCCAAGCATGCCTGGAGGAGCCATGCAAGCAGTTCTCAAACTGACCATCAGTGGAGGTGATTTTCCACTGCCTTGAGACATTTGTTTCTGAGGTACTCTTGTCATTGAGAAGCCCTAGCAGGCCCAGATATTAGCATTTCACACCATTTTTATGTCAGCAAACAACTCAAGATGTTGGGTATCCAGACCTTCACCTGGACCTGTCTGCAGTCATTAAGAGGACATTGACTTGTGTAAAGAAAATAAAACAATAGATAAAACTTTTTCCAAAAATTGATTTGCATTTTTTCTTGGCTAATGCTGTTGGTTTATTTTTAAGAGTTTGTTTTCCCCTTGTTTTGTTCCAGCTTGGGATTTGAGACAGCAACTATTCCTCTCATCCTCTCAGTCCAGGCTTGGTTCCAGAAATGAGATCCACTTGCATTGCTCTTAGCTCGAGCCTGTTTGATACTATGATTAGCAGTTGTATGAAAGAAGGCAGCCTTACATCTCTGTTACAGGCGTATTGACTATATTTTTATAACAAAGTGCAGCAGGATAAAGTGATCCCTTCACAGAGAATAGATGTCAGCCAGAGACAGGAGTCCTCTTAATTAAAAATATGATAAAATGTCAGGGTCTTCAGCTGTATCTTCTATGTGTTTCAGGACGTTGGTTGTCAAAATGGAGCTGGCTATTTCATATGGTGAGTGTTTTCACAACAGCTCAAAACTTGTATGTTGAAACCAGCATGTTGAAACTCACAGCAGTTCTAAGTTGTTGAAAAATAGTTACAGGAAGTGGACTGCCTAGGCAGAATGGATTAACTAACTTTCTGCTAGGCAAACAAAAAATCAAGTCCCATCTTTGTACTTTCCCACTCTATTTGTAAAATACATGTATAATACAATTCCGTCAGCACCTCTCACCACCAGCTTCCCTTGGCACACTAGGTCATCTCTTCTCCTCCCTTTCATTCTCCTTCTGACATTAGGTTTCTGTATTCTTGTACAGGCACTTCAGCAAGGACTTTATTTTCACACTTGCTCAGAGCCTGCTGACTCCTTAATTTAGGCCTCTTTGAAAATCAGGTCTTCAAATTGGTTAAACTTCATCTTTAGGAATTACTCTGTTATAAAATCTTAGTGTCCCATGAGAAAAGCATATAACCATTCGAGAAAAACTCATTCACAATAGTGTTTTCAGTATCAATACCTGCAGCATTCTAAGGTGCCATCCCCAAGGTTGCTTATAGCATCTATTAGGAGTTCAGTCCCTGGCAAGGGAGAGTTCTTCCTGTGGCCCCAAGATTTCCTATCCTGAAACTGGAAGTGCATGCCAAAGGCCCTAAGAACTTCATGTTATGTTTTGGGATGCAGACATTCAGACACACACACGTTCTGTTCTTGTCAGAACAGAACTGCCTGTGTGTAAGGGTACATACATTTCTTCCTGTGCCCTGAAAACAGCTAAGATCCTGAGACTTTTAGGAGTGAAAAGGGGGATGTTAAAATTCCAGGACGAAATGTGTCTGAATGAACTCTAACTTTCATCCAAAGCCAGTGGACAGTGACAATAATCTTCCCCAAGTATAGCAGGGAATAGAGGATCATTCATATCTGCACACATGAACATAATCTAAGCAGGAGCCAGGGAAAAAAAATCCTATTGCCATAACAGTGACAACCCTCAGATCCTACTTCCAGGAGCCATTCCTTGCCACGGTCATGGGTCAAGAACAAACAGTTATTATCCTATTGCCCTGAACTCTCTTCTTTCTTCTCTTTCCTGGTACAGATGTTGGTGTTAGTGGTGGAAACACAACCAGAGAGAATGCAGCTGTATCTCACAGGAGAACACAGGCTCCACTGTTGACAACACCTGAGCCATGGCAAGTTTTCGTGACTCAGACACCAGCCAAGGAAAAAGCCAAAGAGGGTGAAACTGTGGTCTTAAATTGTCACTTTAACAGCCCACAACATCCTTCCTTGGCTGGCCTGACAGTGAGGTGGTACAAAGAAGATGAAAAGGGGTGGACAGACCTGCTAGAAAACAACGGGCAGACAGACCTGCTAGAAAACAATGTGACCATGTTGCTGAATAACTATAGGGTTTTCATGAGCGGAGACTTGTCCCAAGGGGATGTCTCCCTGGTGATCCTCAATGTGACGACCAGTGACCATGGTATCTATTTCTGTGAGGTTATACTTCCGGATGGGAAGGTGATGACAGGAGATGGGACAAAGCTGAGGATCAGGAGGGCTCTAGGTAATATTTGATGTTATTTATATATTCTCTTTTCTCCCTCTTCCTCCTCCAAAACTGGTCTATGCACTTGCAGAAGGAGGGAAATCGGTCAGCTTGGTTTCTAGAAGATAAGGCCTAGTGTCATGGAATGTCCCTGCTTAGCTGCATTTGTCATTATTTTTGTTAGGCTAGCTAACTTTGATTAGCTTGCTCCTAGAAACAATCAGACAGGTATTATTTTAACAAGGATCATTTACAAGTAAAAAGGAAAGAAATAGTTCTGTCACTAAAATTAGTGAGTACTAAGAACATAACTGTCAGAAAAGTTCTCTATGTACACATCTCTGTTTGGCAGAACCCCTCAGAGCGGCTGGTGTTAATATATCACCTCAGGAAACAGCTCCAAAGTCCTTTCTTTTGACATTATTTCTCTCCAACCCACTAGTCTGCATACCCGTTCCTTAACTCTGGATGATATATGTAATCCCACAGTGAAGCACAAGGATCGCATTATATCAGTTCTGCTTAACGTCAGTCCCATTAAATTCAAAGTAGAATTAATCTGCCATGCTCTGTTTTCTTAACATCACAAATATACACTAGGCATATTAAGTATGGAGATAGCTTGTTTTGCCTTTATCAGTCGGAAATGTCAAAGCAGCTTTCCTTTTCGTGTAGGCTAAACACATTTCAGTCCCAACAAATCAACACATCAAAAGGCTTATTATCTCATTACCTAACTAACAAAAAGTAGCACCTTCTGTGTCAAGAATATATCATGCAAGTGCCATTTCTCCACTGTTTATTATTTAAGCTTGTAACTCACTGAGATTCACTAGGCCTTTGCCCTTTTGCGCCTGAATTCTTCCCCTACTAATTTTTATACAACTACTCAATTTAAACCATGACTCTAACAAGGCAAGGTACGTGCAAGGACCTGGCCATATATCTTACGAGGTCTCCCACTGGCTTGATCTCATATTCTCCTTAGTGCATGTTACTATTGCAGTGTCTGCTCCCCGGCCAATATAATTGCCTTTCTGTGTTCCTGAGAAGATGAAATGCATCATTTCTGCACTATACCTAAATTAAAGCGACAAGAGAACAAAAGAAATATAATTCACAAGCAAATGAATTGTGCCACAAATCAGGACTGCCCCCAAACTTATCTCAAATGAAAAGGAGAAATTAGTCGAAATGTTAAATTCTCCATTACATGAGGCAAATGACATATATTTTGAAGTGAAGTAAGCAATGGTTCTACAGCACCTTCATTGCCCTTCTGATGAAACAAGTAGCCACAAAAATGAACTTCAACTACACCTCCCTCTATGTGGGAAGAGGAGGCTGGATTTTTACTGATGAGATACAGCTTGCTCATTGATGAGCAGCTAAATGTGCATCTATTCATCAAGGTAGCACAGAGTAGCAGCTCCTCCTGTGAATGAGTGAACAGATATTTGGAAGTCTGTCTACAAATTTCTTCAATCCTGTGCAATAGGTTTCATTACTGGTTATGAATGGTGACTGGGCATGGAGCTGCAGTTATTGGTGGGTCTGTCTTAAGCACGTGCATGAAGATAAGGGTCAACAGAACATTTGGCTATGTTCTGTACAGACTCTTGCTTCTTTTTCTCAGTCTTGCCTTTGCAAACTGGTGGTAGGTGTCCTGAGTTAGACTAATTAAGTGTTGATTAAAACTGATGAAAGATTTCAGGATTTGTCTTGTAGTCGATACATTAGCAACACCATCCAGTTTTTATAGTGAAGCTTAAATGCAGCTAGTTTGAGATATGTCATGAATGCCTGATTGCATTCTAACTGTAGATGAAACCGTAAGCCTTAAAAGTATTCTTTCATTATCCTTCCTGGATGAGTCACCTGGCACAATGACCACCGCAGGGCAGTCACTTAAAATCTGATCAGATCAGTCTTTTGTGCCATTGCCCAGCCAGTTCCCTCTCTCTACAAAGAGGCTTTTCCTCTATCAGACTCAACACCACAGGGCAGGTGCTCCCCACAGTACATTCCGTAATCCTTGTCAGTGTCCAATCTAGCGTGCTCACCTAACCAAAGGCTGTTCCCAAATCATCCTTCAGTTCGAACAAATAACAAATCCAGAATTCCAATGTGTTTTTGTCTCAAAGAAAATGGGATAATTCTATCCCTACCATGAAATAGTCCCAAAGAGCAACAAATCAAAGAAAGGACCGCAGTGGAGCTCTGCCCACCTTTGGTGCTGTTTCATAACAGTACCTGGCTGTTAAGGGAGACTGTCCTATCACTGATTCCTCAGAAAGCATAGCAGCTTCCTACAAAGGAATGAAAAAAAATCAACTCCACAGTGCAATACATTCTCTCCTGTATGGAAGCCAACAATTTCATGTCAGAAAAGACATCAGTGAAATCAATACCATAGTAAGTATGTTCCCTGTAGACACTGCAGAAAATGTGCTAGCTGCATTGCATGTACTTGCCTGAAAGATACCTCACGTTGCTCTCTGCCTTTCCTTGTTCCTCAGGCTTGTTTGGTATAGAAGAATCTATTGGAACAATCATTGGGGTTGTGGCAGCTGGTATCGGAGGCCTAGGAGTTTTGATTATCATTTTAATGCCGCAGCTAAGGAGATGCATCCTCTGCATGAAACAAGGCTCTCACCAAGGTATGGAGCACAAAACAAAACCTGGCATCACTTGCTAGAAAGTCACTTGTTTCCAAAGATGCCTTTTTAAACGCAGGTAGGAATTAGCCATTTACTTACCACTAGTCAGAGATGACCTGAGGAGAGGTTGGTGTACCCGAAAGCTTACCTGTGTTTTCCAGGTTTGTCATCTGGTCTAATAATAGTAAGCTGACACCAAAGGCTAGATTTCAGAACAAGTTTAGTTCCCCTTTTGTGCAACCCAAGATGTGGTCTGCATTGCAGAACAAGCTCAGCTCACTGGAAACTTTGCTAAACAGGACTCCTGAAAAATTCATTTTTATTTTCTGTTTTCCCAAAGCTAAAAAAATCTTACTCAACCTGCTGAAAAACAAACTAAACCGAGCCACAAAAGCCATGCAGAGCTGCACTCACTCTTCACTGGAGCGCTGCCGCCCTCTGATGGCCATTGTAGAGGAGACGGGGACACAGGCGCGGCCAGGAGCTCTGCTCCCTCTCACCCCAGCCTTATTGAGCAAAGCTTAGGCCAGTTCAGCCCTCACAGCATGATCCCTTTGCAAAAACTCTGAGTGAACAGAGTTCGCAACACACTACCTTGCCAGATTGCCTTGGGAGAGTTTGTTGTGCTGTACTAACCCGGTATCACTGCTCTTTCCTTTTCTTCTCACTCAGCATAGCTTGATCTGCAGAGCTACAGGAAACACTGGAAGATGCAAAGGCTAAACACAAAGTAATTTGTGATGCTCTGTAAGCCAAAAAGGAAGTTCTAGATGTAATAAAAGCTTTTGCCTCAGTACATGTTGTCTTTGGCATTTTCTGTGTGTTTATTTTCCTGCAGCCTCAACAGCCCCAGTGGCATAGTCAACATCCTCCTGTCGTGAAGAGCAAAACAACCTCTTTTAAAGGAATTTGTACTGTTACCCGCTGAGGGTCTACTCAATCTGGCCACTTATCTCTGCATCTGGAGTCTGATGGGGTACCTCGGATCTCTCCCTACAATTACATCTTATCTCAAAAGTGCTCCAAGTTTGCCAGCAGTGCTTCGAAACAGACAGAAGGAAGGCTCCCATCTGCTAACACCTGCCCAGGGGCATCCCTGTTTACTTGCCCAGAATGTGTGACTTCTGGGTTCTTCCCATCTCCCTGGGAACTTTCCTGTCTAGGTGTAGAGGTTCTTGTCCAGAGCCTCTTTGTTACCTCTTTTGGTAGGAAGCAGCTCAGCCAGGATATCTCATCTGAGTGCCCATAATGAATACTCAGGATCCCTCCCTTTCTTTTGTTTTCACTCCTCCTGCAGCTCCAGGAGAATAAAGTGGATCCCTGTACTTCAACACTGGCATGTCTTGGGTCTTCAAAACCATCTCTTCTCACAGAGATTTTTTTCTTTTTTTTCTTTTCTTTTCTTTTTTTTTTTAAAGTCCAGCAGAAGTCTCTACGTACTTTCCGGTTCACGTGCAAATGCATGGGAGCCGAAGGTCAGGTGCTGTGAAAGGACAAAAAAAGCCATTTGGTGACAAGCAATGTGTTCTAACACATGTGTTTTGGAAAAAATAATAGGATTTTATTCTTCCTTCAGAGTTTGGAAGAAGCATGGAAACATGTATTTTACCCTATTCTTCCTTCCCATAAATCCTGTCCCGACAGAAATTCTCTCACACTATTGTTAGCTCTGGTAAAAGAGGTAAAATTTTATTCCAGTGTGTTCAGATTCAAAGGATTAGAAGAAAGTTCCTTAAAAAACTATTTTGATCCTCCATATCTGAAATGGCAGGTGGGATGAGTCTGCCCACATAGAAAGTCTGGCCACAGGATGAAGTGTCGGTTGTAAGGGGCTGCTCCCCAACACTTGGCTGCTTCTTGGTCACACAAGCACACCATTTTTTCACATCGGTCTGTCAGGTTATCTGCAAAAGAAAATGAATGAAGGATGAGAGATTCTGTATTGGATCAAGGGGAGAAACAGTTGTAAGAGTGAGCAAGGCTCTAATAGGGAACACAGGTCGTGGGAGGAGGCAGAGGAGTCAAGGAACTCAGCAGCAGGGTCCTCTATCTGACTTTTTGGAGTCAACATCTACAGAAGTTGATCTAAATCATATATATGAAGTTACATATAATGTAACCATACAACTGCATGAGTAGATAAGGACCACAGACAACATAGAACCAGCTAGCTCAGGTGGCTACACTGCAAATGACTGATTTTCATTTAACAAATCCCATCCCACCTATACGTATCTTAAAGCCATCAAGCTAACGCTACCTAAAAGCACAGTGCCTTGTTTATTTGAAGCTGGTCCTCCTATAGATTATCTAACACCCTCCAAATCCTGCACTAGGCAAAGTTTAAAGTGCAATTTCATGCCAGTGTGCACAGGCTTTGCTCCAAAACCAACTCTAACGAGTAGAAATCTTTCCAGATTTCACTGGACTTTGCTGGATCAACACTGTATCTGATAAATAACTAGAGTCCCTGTTTCTTAAGCTTTTCTGAGGAGAATCGTGTGCCGACAGTTAAAGTGTTTTAATGGTCCCATTCATAAGGACTCAGCAGTAAGTTCACTTCTTAATTAGCTACCAGTACTGCCTAGTTTTCTCCCTGCCTTCTGCTTCTCAAGGTCTTCCTGTGCCATGCCAATCACTGTCAGCCTAATGTCAGTACGAAAGCCTGGCTTGGCAGCCAGTTCTGAGAGCACAATGGTTTTTTTGAGCAGACCCTACAGCTCACAGCTTTTTTATATTCCGGATATTTAGCATATGGAATTCACCTATGTGCAATGGCCTATCTGGACTGAAATATATAGTTTTGCTTTTTTTTTTTTTTTCCATTCCACAAACAAAACTGCATAGCAGTAGCGAAAGTTGGAGAGAAGTCCCAGGCAAAATGAGTTTCTGTTTAATTTACCTGAAAATACCTGTGTCTAGGATACAGTGCCAAGACACAGGCATTTAATTTCCTCTTGCACAGCATGGACAGTGAAAGCAATTCTGTTTGTAATTACGCTGGATATCATTCCTCTAGGTCCAGTGAATGTGTCTCAAAATCTAACACTTCATCTGCTTTGCTTGAATGGGATAAGACATCATACCTTCACACCTCAGTGAAACCTGCTGCAGCCTGGGGTAGGAAATGTCCCTTCAGAGCACATTTCCATTGTTCCTCTCCAAGGTGGATGTGAGAGAAAGTGAAGCTTGCTGATTACTCAGGGAGAACAGTTTCCGGGTGCTTGTGAGACCTTGCCCGGACATCAGTTAAGGAATATACGGCATTTGTTTAACTAACACTTATGAGGCAGGTTGGAACAAGTGCAGCCCATTGTTCTGGGACAGTATTGCATGTCTCATGTGTTTGATGGTAAGCTTTACATCTGCAACCAGGATTGTTCCCTCACATCAAAAATAAATAGTTATGTATTGAAATAGCTAGCAGGAAATATCAGTCAGGTATGAAAATATGGAATGGATAAATCAGAGGGAGAGCAGTTATGACTTTAGCAAACTATTCCTTAGCCAGTACCTTGTTTAATAGGTTGTTCTTGAACTGGGAAAGGGTCTACTGTGGATGCATTGTGCCACGTTCTCTGTCTGCTGGCAGATTTTCAGCTACTAGGAGAGGCTGAGGATTGTACTAGAAGAGTATGGTCTTCTAGCAAGGTAGAAATAACTTAGTTTTCAAGCAAGTAGCTTTGATGGCATGGGGACAAGCTTTACTCTCACATGTTCCTTTTCAAACTTTCAAAGAGCTATACAAAAGATTTCACCATCAGGGACTTTTGTAAGACTTTGAAATAGAAGTGACAAATTCTAAAACTCAAGTCATCTGGTGCATGTCAAAACAAACTGGTGTGAACCACTGACGGGCTGTGACTGTGCATTTCAAGACCTCCTTGACTGGTTCCAGCTGTAAAGCTGAGCAAGCCTACACACAATGTACATGCCTGTGGCACTTGAATTCACTCAACTCTGAAAAGCCTCAAAATCCCCACTGAAGATACCTCTGAGGCACACAAGGCTTTTGTGTTAGTCTGGGCTTCTGTGGAGAAAGGAGGGAACCGAGAGAGGGAACCAACACAGGCTACTGTGTCCTTACCACACCGCACGGCGCTCCGCTCGCACACCCACTGGTAGCGCTGTGCCTTCGGGCTGCAGCCCTCTTTCTCCGCCTTGTCGTAGCAGCAGTCATGCCTGTGACAGCACCTTAAGGAGCACAAAAGGCAGAGATTGGGCTTGGGCATCCTGCATGCTTTGCTCACAGGTGTTTTCATGCACTGCAAGGCTACTCTACTCACCCACCGCTAATTACAGCTCTCTCAGTAAATCGGAGTGCTCTGACATTCCTATGAAAGCTCACATGGCTTGAGAGCATATTAATGCCATATTTGTTCCCATGACTACCATGTTCCTCCTTTCTCTAAGATTTTGCCTTCAGAAAAGCAGATGTGGCCAATCCCCAGGTCATGGTAATCTGCCTTACTTAAAGGAGCTGAAGCATTATGATGAGGTGTGTGACCATGGTTCACCAGCTGAGGTTCAGACCACCTCAGAACCTGGTGTCAGGATGGTTGGTTTTTTTTTTTTTTAAACCTTCCTTGGCATCAGTGTAGCAGCTGGCCACAAACTCATCATCCTCAGAGGTGGGATTTATAGCAGTTGACTTTACAACCTTAAGTGTAAACACCTACACATAAGGTATTGATCTACGCTCCCTTCATGTGTGCCAAGGGCACAGTTCGTATTATCATATTGCAGGGATCTAACACGGGTAAAAAACATCACATTTGAAAGTCCTGATTGCTTGTCATTGACCACAGAGCGGGCTGAGGCTGGCTAGCTTAGCTGCTGTCTGTACCACAGACTACTCAGTAAGAAAATCTGCTCTGTCGAGTGCTTCAGAAAGCATAGGAGAACTTCATCCCTCATGAATTTTATTCCAGTAGTTTAGTGAAAGATTCAGCAGTTAAGGAAGTTCTGTGATGGGTAACAAGGTTTGCTTCAGCAAGAATGGTAGGTCAAAGGCTGAAGCCAGGGAGTAGCAATCTCCTGTTTCCAGAAGCTGTCCCATGGGCACACTATGGAAAAACCACCCTAACAGCTGGGAAGTGTTGAAGCAGGCTGGTCTTAGGGGGAAATAAGGACAGGAAAGATTTTAGAGAAGCTCTTAAGTCCTACATGCAAACCTCTTCAAGACATCAATGAGCTGGCCAAAAGAGAGCAGAGCTCCCCATAGGTTACCGAACCCAGTTGAAGACCTTGCTTGTTACCTTCAAGGCCCGAGGCCAATGTAAAAGCAATATACTCCGGGGCTGTAACAATCGGGAAGACCAACACAATGGAAAGATGTTACAACAGAGGTGTTAACAACAGCAAGACTGGCATGATAGAAAGGCGTTACAAAGGGAGGAAAAGGATTGCTCACTCATCTCTGAGGATCTAGGTTTGCAGAGGAAACTCCACAGAGGACAAATCTCGAGAAAGAGAACCTTCCTCAGTGGCAGTCAGCCTTTAAATGAGGCCTAAGAGGGGTGCAGCCTGGCTCCACCCCTTCCGGTCACACAGTGAATTGCCTTCACCTGTGCTCCCAGGGCTGACTGGGTCTTTCCTCCAGGTGCTCAATCAGTGGCTCAGGCCATGACTCAATAATTCTGGTACCGGGGTCCACCATTATAACCCTCTGGAAAAACAAACAATCCTGCAAGAAACATAAAGCTCCCTGTGCAGGAAGTGGGGCTTCTCAAGGGAATCATTGAGAGCTGTCAGCAAAAGTTATCTGAGATCCCAGGAACATCACAGACTTCATCACCCTCTACTTCAGAAGCATTTTGCCCTTTCAGAAACTGGATATGTGGGGTGGTGGGCTGTGTGACATGATAAAGCCAAGAAAAATATTGAAGTGCAAAACAGAAAATCCACCACCAATACATATTCTAATAAAATCACTGCAACTAAGTCAGGTAAATCATGAAAGAAACAAGGGAATCAGGCCAGTCAGATCAAACTCAGCTTTTGTGTAAACACTGTGCTTATACACATGCTGAATTCAGACTGCTATGCATTCCCTACTGACTGGCAGATTTAGTAGTTAAAGCAGCAATTTCATTCCACAGATGAGTCGACCATGCTACTCACTCCACTGTGAAACCTAGAAATGTAAGTTAGCAGCAGCAGACTAATATCTACTTTTGTGTCATCACCTCAAAGAACTTCAGAATGGGAATCAGCCTTAATGGATATAAATACCTACAAATTTCCCAAGAGGAGTGACAACAATTTCTGTAATTCAGCAGGTGAGTTATTCAGCCCACAGAACCAGTTCTACGGGGCATGATGGCAGTAACAGGCTGTGGTTCAGATCTCTGTTGGTCCAGGAGCACCTCACTCCTGGGCTTGTCCTGAAGATGCTGAAAGTGAAAGGGCGAAGTAGAGAAGAATTCACTGCCTGTGGAAAGCATGAAAGTCTCAGCTTTCTTCAACCCAAGGGAATGGAATTTCTCTTCAGGGACAGCCAGAAGGAATAAACAGGAAAAAAATTACAGTGCGAGGTAGATCTTTGAGACGAGATCTTGTTGGAGGTGGAAGATAGTCTGCAAATCAGGCACAGACAACCAAAGGAGCACAGAAGAGGTGTGTCAACTATCTGTGAGAGCCACCTGCTCTTTAGCTCTTAGTGAAGCTGGGGGGTTGCATGAATTTTGCAGGGCCATAGGAGCTGGGGCACAATTCTGCTTCCATTAACAGTTTCTTCCTGCAGCAGGGTGATGCTAATATAAAGTGATAAGACTTTAGCTCATGTTTTAGGTGCTTTGAAAAGAGTGTCAAGGAATGAAGAGTGAGGAAACCTAATCATCCTTTTGCCATCTTCAGATATCTATCTGGAAATGCCCTTTCCTGCACCTGGGTCAGAATGTGGTGTTGAACTCTTAATAGCTTGCTAATGCTGAGTCAGACTAATGCAAACAGTGCCAGACAACAGCATGGCAGAGCACTGGTCAACAACTGTAAAAACAAATACAACTGGGTTCATCTAGTTAACAGACAACTAATTCATCATGCCAGTGGGACCAGACAGCCCTAGTGGCTACAGAAAACTCTACTGGCCCAATCTGACCCCCGCAGCGAGCACAACTGCCTTTAAGGCAAGAATTTGTCACATTGTGTTTATCATGTAAACAGCTCAGCCACCCCTGTGGTGCTTTAACCCAGAAACAGAGAGGAAATCTCTGTGAGTTTGCCAGGACTTAGATGAGCCACATATGCCACCCTGCCCCTCACGTCATCGATGCTTTCCGGGAGATTCTGAGCACTTTTGGGTCCTGCTCGGCAAAATGGGTTTTGCCTAAGTACCTTTGCTTGGGGTTTCTATGGATTTGCTCCACATAAATGGGGGTGTACACACTTCCTTCTGGGAAATCCCAAGCAGAAGGGTGGTGCATTTTCCATGCTGAGCACTACATTCAATGCACCATGTTTCTAGGAGGAAAAAAAATAAGACCACAAGCCCAGGGAAATGCAGACGTTATGGCAGCGCTCCTTTCAGTTGTGGTGTGGCAATGCAAGGAACAGAACTGGGAAGAAGAAACAAATCTATCAACATTATGGAAAAGAAATGCCATCATGACTTGAAGCGAAGAGACCACGGAACAAAAGGAAAAAGGTAATTACTGGCAACACCGCATCAAAGTCAGAGTGTGGAATAAACCTTATAAAACCATAAACCACTCAACAGCAGCTTTTTTTTTCCTCCACAAAAGAGGAATGCTGAAAAGCACTCCAGCCCTGTCTAGACAGATTGAATTACTCACAAGAAAATCACTCCTAGGTTTATTACTGAGACTCTTAAAACAGACGTGTCAAGGAGCCGAGTCACTTCCAAAAGTATATGTCCTTCAAGGCCTGTAGCTTTGCCACTCCACATCTTTCTTCTCTAGAATTGCAAATATGGAAAATAACATGGTCACTGTAACTGGCATGGGATACTCAGCCACAATGATTTTTACAGTATCAGAAGATTCCTCTAGTGAACACAGACTGGAAACATTTAGAACTAAATCTAGCGTGTCATTGCTGATTCTCCCCAGCTAAGAATCAAACTAAATAATCTTTCTTGTTTTCACCAAGCATTACAGCTATGCAACAGTAATGAATGCTCTTAGAGGATCAAGCTTCCTAAATACCAAACTCTCTGGTATTTAGAGGCATTTCATTTGCAGAGTTACCATTTTCTGCCATTAGGATACAATCCACATCCCATGGAAGTAAAAGAGCAGCAGAAACATCCACTGATGAACTCCTGATCAGGTGTTGCTCTCTATTTTTCAGGAGTGCTAAGCACTTTCATCTCCCAGAGTCACCTAAACCCACTATCAGTGAGTGTCAGTGGAAAACAGCTTCTAGGTGACTCCATTTGGGCCTTCAGCAAAATGAAGTATTCCAATTAGTGAAGTCATGTTTTACTTTAAAGGGTTTATTATAAGAGTCTTGATAAGAGATTATAAAGACTAACAAAAATGATGACCATGTTTACAGACACATCTGTAGATGGTTACAAGCATATCAAGAGATACTACTGAACATTAACAGAAGTCTCCAGGCCTGAAACCTATGACACATCATAGCCAGCTACTCATTTTTTCTATGTCTTTTGTTGACTGTTTCATAGGTATCGCCTATAAACTAAAGATGTGGAAAAAGTGGCTTTGGGAGGGAAACTTTCCACTGCATTGATGAAGAGACGTTTCATTAACTTAAATTGCTCCTTGCTCCTTCATGCCCACAAAGGAGTTGGTCCTTAGCCTGGGCATCTTTTTTTTTTTTTTTTTTAATATTTATTTCCTTCTTCTGTCATGCCACTTCCAGAGTCAATGTTTAATTTGGTAGAACTACATAGTGTCTCCAGGAGCTGGGTACCCTGGAAAGCTCAGCCAGTTTCCTTTCCAGTGAGCTATGCATTGCCTTCCCTACTGAGAAAAGCGGCTCTTGTGTGTGGATAACACCTGGCTTGCTCTCTGCAGATAAAAGCAGATAGACTTGTGTGCTCTGCCTTTGAGGTTTTAAAGCAGACAAGATTGCACATAAAGGGCTCAGAGCACAAAAGAGTCCATCACATTAAAGATTTACATGTATGCTAGCTGCAAAGTACAAGAAGCCTTTCATTGTAACATCTCATCAATTCATTTTTATTCTTGGAAATAAAAAGCACGACATCTAGCAAGGAAAAGGGGAAATAACACCATACTCTAGCCTGCTGTTTTTCCTCACTTGATTTGCTGTAAACTAACAGGTGATGGAGACAACAGGTTTGATTACTCCATGGAAAATTCTATATCCCTTCAGAGGGTGACCAGTAATATCCCCATCACTGCCGTTTTCAGGATGAGGCGAAATGATCATCCAAACCTCTTAGTCACTCCTATCTCTTCAGGTAGTGCTTGCTTTCTATGAATAAGAGGTGCTATGTAATGAGCTCATATCCTGGTTCCTTCCTTGCCCTCTTCCCGACAGAGTACAAGGTTCCTGGAGCTCTGAGGTGGCAAAGCCCTCGTTCAAACACCAGGTGGTACACGGCTCCTCACTCACAGTGGACAAATACTATGTTCCCTCAGTAGCGAGCTCTTGGAGGCACAAAAGTACAGATACAGAAGAACATGGAGATCCGCACTGCTTTTGGACACACAACTGAAGTTCTTCTTACCAGTCCGTTTTATCCTTAGGCCAGCCTCGTCCTCCCAGTCCGCAGTAACATCCATAACCAATATATGCCAAGGGAGACCGTCCCGTGCCACATGATATAGCTCCTGCCAATTCAATGATTCCTCGGGTGTGCAGTGAATGGGATTTTCCCAAAGCACCTTTCCAAACTGCAAAGACAGGTCATGGTTTCACACAAGGATTAAACATGTGATATGCTGATTTTCTTAAAACATTTACAGGGTGTCATGGTTTTGTGATTTTTGGTTATTGGTATTTCTCATCATAACATCATGTAGTGGATGTACCTGGTTCTCAGAAGAGAAAGACTACTATGGTCCCCATGGTACTTTTCTCCTCTGTTACCATTTTTCCTGCCGGAGGGAAAAGATAAAAGCTCGCAGTATAAAAGCTTGCAGATCACAAGACCTCGTCTCTTTTTCCGCCCGTCTCTCATCTTGGCAGCACCTCACTCTCCAGCCGTTTTATCGTCGGTAGTAGAGTAAGACCTACCTTGATTTTGGGACATTCTCTCTCTCTGTATTGGATTTATCAGCTTAAATTGTAATTATATTGTATTATAGTGTGTTGTTTTGCATTCCGATATTTTATTTAGTAAATTAGTTTGTTTCTCCTCAGATTGTTGCCGCTGTTCTTTGCTCTCAGGGCCATCTCCTTACCCTTTTCCCCTTTTCCCTTTTCCCGGGGCGTGGGCCCATGGATCCTCCGTCCCCTTCATCACGGAACCGGGCCGAACACCCGTAAACCGTTGACAAGGGAGATTTTTGGCCTTGGTCAGTTATTTAGATGCAGCCTTGACAATCTAACTAACCATTACGTTCACCTTGCAAAGGGTACAAATACGCAAACATACTCCACAGAGGCGGCTCAGATCAAGCGAGACTTCCTTGCTCTGGTGCACCAGTGTGTGACTGTAGCTAGACTGCATCTGGGGCTACCTTGCAATTTGAAGCTGCATGCCCAGCTTTGCACACAATAGAACCTGAGCTGTTCATCTTGGCAGGGGTTAAGCAAGCTCCACACAGGGTCAACTGGGGTTCACTGCACCCCAGAGTTCCCAACCTGGCAGAACATACTGGCTGAGCCAGGGTCTCAGGTGTGATGTGAAGCAGCAGAGAGCCAGCACACTGCCTGACTGTATGCAGACTCCACAGAAGAAAATGAGGTTTTTCTGTTGCCCAACACGCCTTGTATTATTCATGCTTTTCCTACTATTCAGGATATTATAGCTTGTTCTCCAGATCATGCAGAGCTGACAGTACTAATGCTAATCGAAGAACAGCTGCAAGTCCTCAGGCCTGTAAGGCATACTTTGTCCAAGACAGAATGCCTAAGGTTGCTAGGATGTGTGGATAAAGGCCTTCTTCTGAGCATTCTGAAGTGTTGGTGACATGTACATCTGCTTCTGCTACTGTCCACTGAAGTCGTAACGCTAGGTTGGCTGCATGAATTTGGAAAAAAAAGAAAAACAAGAAAAAAACAAGCAGTTCTTTGTTAGCTGAAGTTCAGACAGCCACCTAAGCCGGTCTGGAGCTTTTTGAGTTACAGGTCTTTCAAATAATAATGTGATTTCAAATGTTTAATTTAATTTTTTTTCTTTTTTTTTTTTCTTTTTTAAGGAACCACTGACTCTGTTGCAAAAACCTTTACAGAAGCCAAGAGTACCGGCCTCTAATACATAAATCACTTTGAAGCTTGATAGGAGCTTTGATGCTTATCACATTAACAATGGCAACAGACAGCAGTGATTACCTCCTGGGCTCACAGCAAACTACCAATTGTACTTCGGGCTCTACCAACATGCACCACGGACCATCTCCATTAAGGCTGAGCTACTCTCTGCTGGCACCAAACCTCATGGAGGGGCTGCCAGGCTCCCCAGTACTTGGCCCCACTGCACCCCAGCCATTGGATGGTCTAAGCAGAGGATGGGGCTCGCACCATCTCAAGGGCTGAGGGAGCTCACACTACAGAGCAAGGCTTTGCCCCTGTGCTTGACCTCTTCATAGTGCTATGCAAACACAGGCTAATTAATCCCCTAAACCACCCAGGGACTCAATACTATTATTAAAACTGTTACTTTACTTTTAAAACCCAGCCACCTAATCCCCTCACTTGGGCCTCTCCCCTCTTGTACTCTAGCTCACTTCCTGGGCTCGATCCAAACCCCTCTGAAAGCAATGTGTGTCTATCCCCATGACTGTCAATCTGCCCATTTGCTTCTCTCTGCTAATGGTGGGCTCACAGCCCAGCCCCCGGTGCTTCCTGACACCATTTTACCCAGTAATCAGCAGCAGCCAGCTCAGAAGGGAGCAAAGCCTCCATCTCGAGCCTTCACACAGCCTCCTCATGTTTCCCAGTGCACTCTTCAGGGATTAAATGCACATTCCTGAAAAAGTAACAGCTCCCCTCACCTAAACACTACTTGAGTGTTCAGTTTTTGTACTAAAAACACATTAGACCCATGTTGTTTGACAGTAAAGTGGCGAACTGTTTCCCTTCTTCAAACAGTGGACGCTTCACAGTCAGCAGCAGGCTGCAGAGGTCTGCCACGGGTAATGCCTCTGGATTTCAGGCAAAAATCACACTTCTACAACCTGTCTTAGCCTGCAGATCTATCTAAAAATGTTCCAGCAGAAACAGAAACTCTTTGTAGATGTTCAGCCTCCTGAGAAAGAGCTTGGTTTATTTTTCAGCCACCTTTCCTGACCTCTTAAGGCAGGACCACTGGACTCGGTCTGGGAATAGAAGCTGGTGTAAAGTAACTGTGCTTCACCCAGAAGAAAGGCCATTCTTCTTTTGGGGATATCTCTGAAGATCAAGGAACTGTAATTACAGCACAGAGGTAGTTATGAAAGCGGAGAAAAGGACCCAGGGGGAATTGAGTCCAAAAGAAACGCCTCAGGCTTCGCTCTCTCTGAGAGTTTGATGTAATTCAGATATCCAAGCAGCATCTGATGTTTCTGTTTCATCCTTTGAAAGCTGGGTGGGCTTTGAGCTGGCAGTGAGCTACTCTAGCTGACGGTTGGCCCTAGCAAGCACATTTCACTATCCAACCATTCACCTAAGAACTGGACCAAGAACCAAAACTGTGTTTTCTACGCTGGCAGCTAAGCCAATGTGTGGAAGCCTTGAAACAGTCCAAGTCTCCCCAGCAGCTTGAACTCAGCCATATCCCCCATTAAAGCATGGCCTGCCATTAGTTACACAACTAATGGGGAACCTCAGCAGAGAGCATACCTGCAGGGAGGCAAGCGGAGGTGGATTTGACAACTTAAACCCAAATTTCCTTTTGAGACAAGCAGCCTTTGTTGCAGATTAAGGCAATGTTTTGGCTTTTATTTTAAAACAGTGCTACAGGTGTAGCCCATTGAGGACAAGAAAGCAGACATAACAGTCTCAAAGGGAGAAAATTCTAGTTTGCCAAGCACAAGAAGGTATAAACAGTTGATCACAAATATGCAAAGAATGAGTGAGAAAGAAACAATTTAGCCACAAGTATGCCAAACATACAATGATGCGTTGATGTCAAAAGAATGGATGAGAAAGTGTCCTATAAATCACCTTTTGGTTCATTAAGGCATAACTGTGTATTAAAACAATAGGCCTATCATTATGAGGATGAGATTAAAGTGAGACGGGAGCTATTCCTTCCCAAATTTACAGTCTTCCACCCCATAATACACATGCTCAGTGAAGCTAAAATATAGTAACCAATTAGGTAGTATAAAGAAAAAACAATTTTTTTGATCAGCTATGTGTAAAAAACTTCACTTTCACTCAAGGTGTGCTTGCTTTGCAAAGTATTGCCAGGCACCTAATTCTGCGTGGAATTAAAATAGAGACCTTCGTGTGGATTCTGACTGTGGGCGCTTTTGGGCACGAACCCCAACAAGGATAGCATGGGTAGAACTTCAGACAATTTAGTGTCACGTTGCCGCTGCGTGTAGGGGCTTTATGTTAGCAGGCATTCACAGCTTTTCTTAAAGGATTTTTTTTTCTTTTTGAACTTCATATGCAGTGAAGGCCAGGCTGGATGGGGCCCTGGGCAGCCTGAGCTGCTGGGTGGCAGCCCTGCCCGCAGCAGGGGGCTGGAACTGGGTGGGCTTTGAGGTCCCTTCCAACCCAACCGTTCTGTGACACTAAGAAAACTGCTCGCTCCACAGACACTGGTATGAGAAGAAGGTACTTCTGGAGAGAAACACTGACACCAGCAACTTTGTAGCAGAAAACTATCCCAAAAGAAAGCCATCTGTGTTTTTGCAGCGCCAGCTACTGAAACCACCGCGGAAACAAAACAGGCACATAGCTTGCTTACACAGTCCCTCACTATGAAGAGGAAAAAAAAAAAAAAAGCAGAGCTTTTTACTCAGCCAAATAGCACGGGTGAAGTAGGCAAAGCTGGCAGCAAGGGGAGAAGCTGCCAGAGTGGGGGCTGTGGGGGGGAAGGGATGGAGCACGGACACGGCACTCACCTGCCTGCAGCAGAAGCAGCAGCAGCAGCCGCCAGCCCATGGGCAGAGCTCCCCGGTACCGGTACGCTACCGTGCGCTGGTGTTCAGCAGCCCAGTACTGCCAAGCGACCGGAGGTGTGGGTGTGTTCAACAGCCCTCCGGTTCCAGGGTTTTTATATATATACATCTGCCCGCGTACGCCCGTAAGAGAAGAACACTCCCTCCTGCCACTTCCCTCAGTCCCAGCCCAGTTCCAGACCTCCCCAAAGGGCTCCCTGCTGTGCCACCGAGGGCAAGGGCTGCCCCTGCGTGCGTGCCACCGGCTCCGGGAGGGGCTGGCATCCCCCAGGCAGCTCCAGCATTAAGCTGTGTTCCTTCTCTAAGCTGTTTGCTTACGGACCCTGGTTAACCTCTGAGTGGATTCGGAAAAGGGAAGCTTACCGCTGCCCTGCCTGCGGCTCGGGCTTTCTGCTGCAGCGCCCACCTGGCAAGGATTCTTCCTTTTTATAGATCATTCTTTTTTCAGGGTATATATATATTTAAATTATATATACATTTTAAGACTGATTATTTTTCACATTTAAAAAATAAGAGACGGAACTATAAACATCTAACAGAAAAAAAAAAAATCCTGTTAAATGCAAATATCTAATTATAAACTGACCAACAGCTAATTCTGGGCTACTCCAAAGGGAAAAATACCCACTATTATTGCACCTGACCAATACCAGCTAATGTCCTGGACACTCCCCAGTATGTGGGTGCCGGTCACAGCCAGTGGTTAGGATCAGGTCCCTGGGGCTGGCACATATATTGAGTTCATGCCAATTGTTGCAGGCAGCCCAACTGCAGAGGTGGGGGCTGCAGCAGGCTGCTCCACAGGGAGAGGGAGAGGAGAAGGCTGTTGGCCTGTCCCTGATGCACCCCTCGCTGGCATTCACTGTGGTAAAGCTGTGCCTCCTTGCTTAATGGCATGCCTCTAAATGTTTGCTTGCTAAACATTGGCATTTGAATCAAAGGTCAGTGGCAAGTGGCTTGCTGGGCTTTCTTTTGCTGAGCACAGTCTGGCTGCAGCAGTGATCTGGGCAAGTTTTCAGGACACAGTTATATACTGGGCACCTGTAGTGACACGAGGCACACAAGACCACAGAGCTGGGCAAAGTAGGCTCAGTGACAGAGATGCAGGGCACAGGCTTCACCAGCCAGGCAGTTGTTCTTCACTCAGAGCTCAGATGGGTGAGTACAGTCCTACAGTGACTGCAAGCCTGAAGTCCCCAACCTACTGCTACCTCTGCCACGGGGCATGCGCTTGCACCAGGAAGGGGAGGAAAGCCATGGGAGCACAGCATCCAGCCCATGGTCACGTGCAGTCTCACAGGGCCCAGGAGGAGCCGGGCAGCTTATCCCTTCTTCCTCGGGAATTCCCTCAAGTAATTAGACTGAAGTGGTAATTTGAAATCCGAGTTGAGCTGCTGCTGGCTAATATTTAACCTTGCAGTTAAATAAGGAAGGAGGATGTTGGAGGTTTGGTGTCCTTACTTCTAGGGCTTTACAGATGCAGATCATTGAAACAGGAAGTGCAAACAAAGTGAGAAGCTTTAAAGCACCACATAGGGCCAGACTGAACAAGGCAGCCACTAGAGCAAGTTCCAACGGCAGACACCCCCATCCTCAGTAGGAACCAAAGGGGAGGTGTGAGGGATTTTGGCAGATTCTTTACTGGATTCTCAGGGTTCCTAAGCCAGGAGATGAACTAGAAGCTGCACAGTGCCTAATGGACTGAGAAGAACACAGGCTGAATGTCGTATCTTGTCCAGGTATCTTAGGGGCTCCTTGTCTATGTGGTCTGTTCTTTGGCTTGCACTCTACCTCCAGTCTGCAACACAAAAATTGACTTTCTAAACAAGGAAATCAGGGACCAGGACAAGAAGTAGCCAGCACTCACTTGTGAAAATAGTTGTGCACACCCCAAGGGAAGCTCCACTGAGCCTCTGGCAGGAAAATGAGCTCCGAGATAGAGGCAGTAACCTGCTGCTTAATTCTGATGAACTGTCCATCACTATTAGCAACCTACAAAGTCAGTTTGAGTGCTCAAACAATCTACTCTATGGCTTGGATATAACTGAGTCATTTAGGTTTGAAACCTACATTTAACATTTTTATTTTCAAAGACTTCCTGAATTACAGACCTGATTAAAAAGGCATTTATAAATATTCAGATCACAATTTAATTCTATTCTTCACTTTCTCATATTCACCTCCTCTGGAAATATTATCATTTTTTTCCCCAGCTCAACAATAAACACAATAAAGAAATACAGACTCCTCTGATAGCCAAATGTATTTGCCATGTCTGAAGAAGAGTTCTAGAGGATGTTAGAGAGGGATGCCCAAATTTAAACTTAAAATGGAAAGTGGAATTAAGCAATAGTTTCCTTGTGATTACTTCACATTGCAGACTGTTTGAGTTTGTTATCTATCTGTGTAATTATTGATTGCTGTTGCCAAAGTTAATTAATTTAATACTCTTCATTAATATTTTAAGTGCTAATCGTGATCTCACTACGCTATAGTAAGTGCATTGGGAACATTAGGGCATTTTTATGATTGTTTAGGGAAAGTAAATGAATTGCCTTATTTCACTTCCTTCATGTGCATTTTGTATGTTACACTGCTTGAGCCTCGCTAGTAATAGCAGGTAGCACATAAGGGTATTGGATATCATATCAACAAATTGACCAATACAGTCAAATCAACATTTCTCCAAAACTGCATATAGAATAAATTCACTATGAGACTCAGGTGATGTGCTTAAGTTAATGAGCCTACACAGTCTGATGGCTACTCAGGTGAAATAGCTCTACAGGTAGAAAAAAGAATCCCAGGATACAGTTGGCTCTCTGGGCTGCAAAGTCACATTGCTGGCTCATTAAAGCAGCTGGCCCTCCATTTCCTTTTGGGTGGAAGGATGAAACCATTACATGCTCTTGAGCTTTCTGTTATTAAAAACAATTAGGGAAAAGTCTTCAGATAAAGAGAAGAAAAAATAAGGACTACACAATATTTAAAGATGTTTACCTGATGATTCTTGAGATGTATGTTCTTGTAGAAGCAAAGCCATCCTTGATCCCATACAGGCTGTTCTTCAGATGAAATACCCACTCATTTCTGTGGGTGTCAGCACCAACGGCAAGGTGAGGCCGCTGTAACACTGAGGTTTTTTGCAATGCAATGTGTGTTAGCGATTCTGTCCCTCCAAAATATTGGTTTGTAGGGGTACAACAGAGGAGACTCAAGGACAGAAAATAACAGTTTGTGTAGTGGCAGTCAGAAGATGAAGTCAGCTCTAGAATGAAACATGCTCCATATTACCTATTAAGAGGGAACAGAATAAGTTCTAGGACTGCTACAAGGTTTGTGGCAACAAGTTAAGCAATAGAGTTAATATAGCAACATAGTAAGCAAATAAACAGTCTCATCTAATATTTTCTTGAATGAAAGGTCTGCTCATGATTTATTGACAGTCAGACGAGGACATAGCATTATTATTGCTTCCAGGTTACAACTGAGCCCCTAAAGAAATTTTAAAAGTGTCTACTGATCTGTGAATGCCTGGTGTGCAGCACCTCAGGCTTCACTGCTGCAGTGCTCTGGGGTCTTAACTTAGTGGTGATATCTCAAAAAGAGAAGCTGGAGAAGTGCAGTAGGGAGAAGTGCTGTAGGACAGGCTAGCACAGGGAAGAGAGACTCATGGCCTCCAGAAACTGTCAGGTTTTTGTGGATATTGCCTAACCTAGTGCAACTGTCAGGGCAGTAGGATCATATCCCCTAAAAGATTTAAGGCTGGAACAGCCTTTAGCCACAGGCTGTCAGGATATCAGAAATGCAGTGTGACCTAGCAATGTGGCTCACGCTAGAAAATAACAGAAATAACGGAATTCCTGAGTAATCTAGCCTCAGCCTGGTATGTCAGTTGACCAAGTAAGAGAACAAAAGTACGTAATGGGCAAATCCAACATAAGCTCCAGGGTGAACCAGTGACAGTACAACACTCCAGCAGGTCCATGTCTCTCCTGTACAGAGGACTCCAGATCTGGATGCAGTACCCCAGGTGAGGCCTCACCAGCGCAGAGCAGAGGGGCAGGATCGTGTCCCTCAACCTGCTGGCCATGCTTCTTTTGATGCAGCCCAGGATACAGTTGGCTCTCTGGGCTGCAAAGTCACATTGCTGGCTCATGTCCAGTTTGCTATTCATCAGTACCCCCAGGTCTTTTTCAGGAGGGCTGCGCTCAATCCTTTCATTCCATAGCTTGTATTGGTAACGGCAGTTGCCTTGACCTAGGTGCAAGACCATGCATTTGGATTTCTTGAACCTCATAAGGTTAACATGGGCCCACTGCTCAAGCTGGTCTAGGTCCCTTTGGATGGCATTCCACCCCTCTGGTGCATCAACCACACCCCACAGATTGGCATTATCAGTAAACTTGCTGAGGGTACACTTGACCCCATTGTCAGTATCACTGATGAAGATATTAAAGAGTAGTGCCCCTGCACTGACCCCTGGGGAACACCACCTGTCACTGGGGAACATCATTTGCACTTATCTCCATTGACCACCACTCTCTGGACTCAATTTGGCAGCTAGTTCTTCATCCATTGAACAGCGCATCAAACCTGCAACTTTCCAATACAGAGAGAAGGATGTTGTGGGGGACCACAAAGGCCTTACTGAAGTCCAGATAGAGGACATCTGTGGCTCTACCCTTGTCTGCTGATGCAGTGACACCATCATAAAACGTCACCAGGTTGGTTGAGCAGGATTTGCCCTTGGTGAAGCCGTGCTGGTTCTTCTGTATCACCTCCCTGTCTTCAGGTGCCTTAGCATAGCTTCCAGGAGGATCTGCTCCGAGTTTTTCCCCAGCAAAGAGGTGAGACTGACAGGTTGGTAGTTCCCAGCGTCATCCTTTTTATCCTTCTCAAAAATGGGCGCGATATTACCTTTTTTGCAGTCACCAGGGACTTCACCCGACTGCCATGACTTTTCAAATATTATTGAGAGTGGCTTGGCAACTACATCAGCTAGTTCCCTCGGCACTCTGGGATGCATCTCATTGAGACCCATGGACTTGTGGATGTCCAGGTTCCTCAGGTGGTCACAAATCTGATCTTCACTTACAGTGGGAGGGACATTGCTTCCCCAGTCACCTTCTACCAAAGCAAATGTTTGAGGGCTGTGTGGTAAGCAGTTACCAGATAAGGAGGCGGCAAAAAAGTTGTTAAATACCTCAACCTTCTCCTTGTCTGTTGTTACCAGCTTGCCTGTGTCACTCACTAGGGGGAGTACACCCTCCTGGACTTGCCTTTTCTGGTTGAGATACCTGTAGAAGCCTTTCTTGTTTTTCTTGGCATCCCTTGCCAAGTTCAGTTCAAGCTCAGTCTTGGCTTCCCTGACCCCATCCCTACACAGCCTAGCAGCTTTCTTAAACTCTTCCATAGTATCTGTCCCTGTTTCCACCGCCTGTGCATTTTCTTCTTGCTCTTCAGTTAGACCAGCTGGTCCCGGTTCAGCCACGCCAGTCTCCTGCCTTCCTTTGCTGACTTCCTACATCTGGGGATGGAGAGCTCTTCTGCCATGAGGAAAGCCTCCTTCATGATCTGCCAGCTCTGCTCTGGATCCTTGCCCAGGCAGCCTCCAATCCTGACGTCACTGATCAGTTCATTTACACTGGTGAGCAACACGTCCAGTATTGCATCCTCCCTGGTGGGGCCGTCTGTCACTTGACTTAGGAAGTTATCCTCAATGCATTCCAGGAGCCTCTTGGATTGCCTACAGCTCACCATGCTACTTTTCCACCAGATGTCTGGGTTGTTGAAGTCCCCCAGCAGGATAAGCACTTGCAATCGCAACACCTCCTGCAGCTGGAGGCAGAAGGCCTCACTGACAGGCTCTGCCTGATCTGGTGGCCTGTAGTAGGCACCGATCACAAGGTTCCCCTTGCTGCCTCGGTCACCAGCTGTGACCCACAGGCTTTCAACTTGCCCATGACTGTTCTTTAGGGACAGCTCTCCACATTCTATTCCTTTCCTGATGTAGATAGCAACACCCCCTCCCCTCCTTCCCCATCTGTCCCTTCTGAACTTCCTGTAGCCATTGATAGCCACACTCCAGTCATGAGAATCATCCCACCTGACTTAGGTGACAGCAACTATATCATTGCTTTCTAGTAGCACAGTAGCTTCCAGTGCCTCCCATTTGTTACCCGAACTGTGTACTCTGGTGTAGAGGAACTTCAGCTGGGCAGCTGGTCCTCACTTCCTTGAAGGATAACTCCTTAATTCCTTTTATGTATTTCTCTTGATTTTCCCCATTGCGCTCTCCTATAGCCCCAGGAGTCACTGCCTCAACAACGTAGTACTCCGTATGTGCTCCACCGCTGCCAGCACCTCTCAAGGCTGCGCATCCTTCAAGGCCCCTTGCCAGCACCCTATCCCTCTAAAACAGCAATGCCACCCCACACCTCATGGTGGGAAGGTTCATTATAGGCCTTACACATCCAGGGCCACATACCTGAGGTAGAAAGGTAGCAGGGCAGGGTGCAGCAGACAAGGAGGGTTTTCATTCGAAGCTCTGAGCGCAGACTTGGCTCCGTCTGCTCCTTCCTTTGTGTTCTTGCCACAAGCCCTGCAATTTTTTCACCTACAACCTGATGTGATACAGTCTGACTTGGGTTTTGTATATTATACTT